>NW_004524767.1:4559399-4559999 GCF_000260255.1 Octodon degus | reverse complement strand
TAGGGCCAAAATGTTGGTTTTCCTTGCAGCCCTCCTTTTTCTCTAACTTTGGTCTGCAAACTTAGGTTGTTAACCATGCAGAAGACAAGCTTATTGTTATTATCAAACAACTTAGGCTGTTAAGCTTGACCTCACTATCTTTCTGCACATCAAACATATTAAGCATAATATGGAACAAGTATTTTTCATCAAGTATTGATATGTTGAACTTTAAGTCCCTATAGATTATGAAAAAAATGTTTAAAAATTAGAATATATTTTAAAAATAGGTATGAAGAATTATATACTTCTCATGTTTGCACATAAGCCTGAAAATATCACCATATGCAACCTTGAAGCAGGACAGTCCCACAATATTCCTTTTCCTGTCTCTTGCTTTCCTTCATCACCCCCTTCTTCTTGAACAACTACCTACCCGAGAGACATCATAGCAGCAACTGGCATGTCATGACAAGCAGCCCATATTCAGAAGACCAGAATGACAGGCTTACCAAGCATGAAACTGCTATTACAAATTACCATCTGCAGTGCAGTAGCTTAGTTCACAGGTATCAGTATATATAGTTAATCAGGGTGAGAATCTTTCCAATTAACTACTAG
>NW_004524767.1:4558649-4559299 GCF_000260255.1 Octodon degus | reverse complement strand
AGCTGGTTTAAAGGGGATTTCCAGACCAACTTTTCTAAGGAGTCTCCATACTGATTTCCATAACGGTTGCACCAGTCTACATTCTCACCAGCAGTAGAGAAGCGTTTCTTTTTCCCCACAGACTCTCCAACATTTGTTGTTGGGTGATTTCTTTATGATAGCCATTCTTTCTGGAGTGAGATGATATCTCCATGTGGTTTTAATTTGCATTTCATGAATGACTAGTGATGTGGAGCATTTTTTCATATATTTATTTGCTTCTTTAATTTTTTCCTCTGAAAAGTGTGTATTCATTTCGGATGCCCATTTCTGGATTGGGTCTTTACATTTTGTGGTTTTTAGTTCTTTATAGATTCTAAAGAGCAGACCTTTGTCTGAGTACTTATTTGTCATGATTTTTTCCAAATTTGTGTGTTGCCTTTTCACTTTGTCAGTAATTTCTTTTGACGTGAGAAAACTTCTCAGTAAGAGCAGGTCCCAATTGTTAATTTTTTCAACTGTTTCCCGTGCAAATTGATTTCTGTCCATGAACTCTTTGCCTAGCCCTATGTCTTCAAGAGTTCCTCCTACTTTCTCTTCCAGGATGTTTAGTGTCTCTGCTTTAATGTTTAGATCTTTAATCCATTTTGACTTTAGTTTAGTGCATGGTG
>NW_004524767.1:4544988-4557254 GCF_000260255.1 Octodon degus | reverse complement strand
TGGGAGGATTGCTTCCTTTTCAATTTCATGGAAGAGTTTGAGGAGTATAGGGACTACATCTTCTGTAAATGTCTTGTAGAATTCAGCTGTGAATCCATCCAGACCTGGACTTTTCTTTGCCGGTAGGTTTTTAATCACATGAGATATTTATTTTTAAATGGAATTCTATTGTTATAATTACCACCAGTGCTTTGGCTTCTGACATATTTTATTCTAAGCGCATAGATAATTCTATTCATGTTACACCTAAAGTAAATGATTATGAGACTTGGGTGAATTTTCCAAAGCAAATCATAGGCTATGTATTATAATAAAACACCTTTCATTAGTACTTCATTCATATCAAATAAAAGTACTGATCAGGTTCTCAAATGCTTGGGTTAAACCCACTCTGAGTTTACCATACACAATATTATATATAGTTTACGAAAATTAATGAACAAAACTTCAGTTTTGTTATATGTGAAAATAAAATTTTAATGTATAAGCATTAGGAAATATCTTCACTTAAAACAAATATGATCTCTCTATCCCATTACACACAAGCAAAAAATATTACAAATTATATTTTAGAGTATCATGATTATTTATCTGCTTAATGTGTAAGAAATTAAAACAACTGAGAAAGTTACTTAGAATGTCTATATAGAACTTCTTTTAATTTTTAAATAATTTGAATTATATGTAGAAAAATGCAAGTATCATTAGTTCTATTTTTAAGTAATTAATATGCCAATCATAATTGTATGAAGCATCAAAATGAAAATAATTAGAGGTTAATTCTAAATATATATATTTTTCTATCCAATTTATTCAAAGAAAAAATATTTTTCTGCTATTGCTATAAGAACAACCCACCAATCAATCAAGCAAACAATTAAAAAGAATATTTTGTGTATAGGTCCATAAACACTGATTCTAAATTAGTGTCCATTACCCTGTTTTCAATTTTAATGTCCTAAAACCAATGTAAATATTGTCTATTTCCTTTAAATCCTGAAAAACATTTATAAAATTTGCTTTGATACTTCTGTTGTTAGTACTGCTTCACCAAGTTATCTTTGCATTTCTTCAAGGACAAATAATTGCAGAACTCTACTTGACTTTGAGCTTTTCTTTCTATTGATTTTCTGGTGTGACACTCATTCTTGTGCCCTACATTTAAATTTATAATATTCTCTAATCAGAATCTGGAATATAAAGTACAGCAAAACATATTCTATAAGTATTATGATTTTCAAATACTGTTAATATTTAGATCTTTTTCAGCTTTTTAAATTTTGAAATCAACAACAAAATACATGTAATTATAAGAAATCAATGAATGAAATCCAGTAGCTAAAAAAAAAAACACATTTTTTTCTTTGTCTTTTTGAGACAGGGTTTCACTGTGAAGTTTATACTGGCCTTGAGCTCACTTTCTAGCCCAGTTTGTACTCAAACTTTCAGTGATCCTCTTGCTTCAGCCTCCTTCCCAAGGGCTAGAATTACAGGCATGGACCACCATGCATAGAAATAATATGTATTTTTTGCTTCAGATATAAATTAAAGTAAGATCATACTACTATTCACTTAATAGATTCTTTTTTTTTAATTTTTTTTTAATTTTTATTTGAGAGAGAGAGAGAGAGAGAGAGAGAGAGAGAGAGAGTGGTGTGTGTGTGGCCAGCTCAGCCCACCAGGGGGCGGGGCTGGCTGGCATGTGGTGCTGGGGGATTGAACCGCGGTCCCTGATGCCTTGCCAAGCTTGTTCTAAGTAGGTGCTTTAGACCACTGAGCCATCTCTCCAGCCCCTGTTTCTTTACATTTACCATCAGTCATATTGAGAGATCTCTATAGAAATCAGCATTACAATACTAATATTAATTTATAAAAATAATAGCAAAGGGCAAACATTGTCATTAGCAACAGAAAAATAAAGCAACACCACTGTGAAGGTGATTCATGAAATGATGACCCTACAGTGTCCCACAAAACATACTACAGACAATATAACAAATAGGCATTGCATTCCATATACCTGGAAAAATTTCAACAAATCAGTTACCTAATTTTATTTAATCCAGACTTTATCACCATTACTTGGAGAACAAAAGGGTCACTGAGCAAAAGCTTCAATGGAATAATTGAAAATACAAAAAACTTTTATACTCCTTTTGCATTAGAATTAATTTCTTGTGTCAATATCATACATCCATAAAAATTTACAAAGTAAGCATATCTATGTATATTTGCTAATTATATTATTTTATGTACTACATATTTCATTTTATATTATATATAGGACACAAAGTACAAAAATGCACTTTTCAAAATATTACAAAGAACAAATAATTATATGCTATTGCCCACCATATGCCCAATGCTAAGAAAAACACAAATTTTAATTATGGCTATTTATTTGATCATACTGTGTAACAGAGGAAAATCGTGAATGCAATTTATGAGTTGTTGATGGAAAAAATCACGTTAGAAATAGTAAGAAAGAAAAAGAAAAAAAGAATGCCATAACCTTGCTAAATATTGTGACAATCAAGCAGCATTCACTATTAGTTTGACTTCTTTGTCAAGGAGAACAATAAGACATTACACGGATATTTCAAGCCGCCTGGCTTCTGCATAATGCACAGCATAGCAGTACTCATCAGCGAACATTCTCTGCCAATCAATGGGACAGTCTCCCATTGTGCAGAGGAGTAAAAGGAAGCCTGAACAATTGGAAATTAAGAATAAAGAAAAAAAATAAATGAATTTGTGTAGAATATTTGGAAAAATTGACTATGAATATCAAGTTTTGTCTTTAAAAATGACATCAATGTTTTAATGTTAGTTTTGGGCCAGCATTGAGCCATGTGCAATACAGAAATCCAGAGTATGACTTGAAGGATTATTTTACATTTTAGTATCTGTGAGAAGAGAACTAAAATGTCTTGGTTTATTAATAATTTAAAATTAGGAATAAGATCTTTAATAATATTTTCAATTGAAAATAATATATTTTAAAACTCTAAGGGTTACTAATCTGAACTATGAAGCTTTTATTTTTAAATTTTATCTTCAGTGTTTAGTTCTTTACTGAGTGTACAGGATTGTAATAAATCATAAAAACAAAAAGGTTATATTTCAACCTGAAAAAACACACTTTGTAAGCCATATAAATTTGTTTGTTACCTTATACAAGTTTCCTGTCAAACATAGAACAATGTTTAATTTCATATATTGCCACAGTAACTGTATCTCTATAGTTTCATTTGCATATGTGAATTCAAAATTAAAAATTTATAAAATTATTGTACAAAATATGAAGTTCCATTAGAAAACTTTCTCCACATCATTCTTTCATGTAGGAAGTACATTTTTTTCATTAATTTTACCTCCCATTATTTTGAAATAGAACCAAGTAATCATTCAATATCTTTTTAAAAATACATATGACAAAATAAAAATATGAAAAAACCCAAACATTAATATATTTTTAAATTACTTTTGTTTATCCTGTATTTTCTAAAATTCTTAAATCATCCCACTTACTGCTACAGAAAAATACACAGAGCTTTAGGAGTAGATTCAATGCCATTCAAATTTTACTTAGTATTCTTTTAAATCAAACTTTAAAAAAAATGTTTAATTTCCATTTCTTTTCATAGGATGGCCTTCCTTATTGTAGGCTTTTGTTGCATTTGTACACTGAAAGATGGCAATGTTGTACTTTTCCTTTGGAAAATGAGTTGTATTACTACTGAACAAGTTTAGGGTGACCAAGTCCAAAGTATTCCAGATTGTATATTGGTTATTTCAAGCTACAAATGTTGGAGAAGCTGTATTTGAGAATCGCTGTCTATTCTGCCCCTTCTCACACAAAGCAGATACTGATGATCCCATGCTAGTGTAATTTCTTTCTGGTAGAGTAAGAGAACAGTTTGTATAACCTGAGCCTGGGAATTGGTATGGCAATGGGCCTAAGGAAATGGATTCACTAGGGTAACCCTTTTGTTCCCTTAAATCCCCAATTTACAACCCCCCAATGGATCACGTGGAGATTTTATCCTGCTGTTGCCTCACAAATGCAGCTTTCCTTCTATAAAAAGACAGAAGGTGCTGTGCTTTGTAAATTTCTGCTAATTTTCATTCTGCAGAATTTCAGACTGAAGATCTCAGATCTCATGGGAGGGGGCCCTGCGCAGGTAAAAGGAACAAAATTTGTATTCTCTTCCCCTGTTAATCTGTCTTGTGTTGCTCTTTTGTAAACCCAGCTGAAGATCTTATCTAAGTACTAAAGGTCATGTGAACAACAATTTAAATGTTACTGAAATAAGTTTGAAACTAAATGAATTTTACTTAAGACTGGTAGCTAAGATGAACTAGAAAAGAGAACTATAGGTCAATCTCTATAATGAACCTTGATGCAAAATTAGTAAAATATTAGTAAACAGAGTGCACCAATTCATCAAGAATATTATACATCACAACCAAGTGGGATTCATTCCAGGAATACAGGGATGGTTCAATGCATGCAAATCTATAAATGTAATATACCACATCAATAGAACCAAGAACAAAAAACACATGATCATCTCAAGAGATACAGAAAAAGCTTTTGACAAAGTTCAACACTAATTCATGATGCAAAACCCTACAGAAAATTGGAATAGATGGTCTATATCTCAACCTGATCAAAGCTATCTATGAGTAACCAACAGCCAACATCATACTAAAATGGGCAAAAGCCCACTTTATAAGCAGAAACAAGACAAGGATATCTATTGTCTCCACTCCTATCCAATGTAGTTCTGGAAACATTAGGCAGAGCAATTACAAGAGAGAGAGAAATAAAAGAAATAAGGATTGGAAAATAAGTGAAATTGTCATTATTTGCAGTTGACATGATTCTCTATATAGGGGACCCCAAAAACTCTGCTGAGTTCTATAGACTTAATCACCAAATTCTGCAATATAGCAAGATGAAAAGTCAACACCCAAAACTCAGGAGCATTTTTGTACATAAACAATGAACACATTGAGAGAGAAATTAGGGAAACCACAATAACATCCAAAATATGAAATACATAGGAATCAATGTTTCAAAAGATGTAAAAGATTTATATAGTGAAAATTACGGTACTCTGAGAAAAGCAATTGAACAAGATTTGAGAAAATGACATAATATTCCATGCTCCTTGATAAAAAATACCAACATTGTGAAAATGGCCATACACCCAAAATTGCTATAAATTCAATGCAATCCTGATTAAAATACCATTAGTATATCTTATAGAGCTAGAGAAAATTTCTCAAGTTCACTTGGACCTAGAGGAGACCCAGAATATCAAAAGCAATCCTGGGAAACAAAGGAAAGGCAGAGATATCACAATCCCTGACCTGAAATTATATTATAAAGTTACTGTGATAAAATCATCATGGTACTGGAATAGAGACAGATCAAAGGATCAATAGAACAGACTGGAAGATGAGATAGAACACAGCTGGACACAAACTCAGCCACCTTATCTTTGATAAAAGGATCAAACATGCTCATTGGAAGATAGTCTCTTTAATAAATGGTGCTTGAAAAACTGGCTTTCCACACACTGAAGACTAAAACAAACCCATGCCTATCACCATGCAAAAAGCTACAGTTAAAATGGATCAAATATTTAAATATTAAAACAGAAACACTAAATCTTCTGGAGGAAAGTATATGTAGAAATATTAAAGACATAGGGGTAGGAAGAGAGTTCATGAACAAAAACCAAACTGCACAGGGAATACTTCAATGAATCAACAACTGAGATGTCATCTTTTTTTAAAATTATGTGCTTTAAAGCAAATCTCTATCAGAGTAGAAAGGAAACACAAAATGGGAAAAAATTACAGCCAACTGACCTTCTGACAAAGGCCTTCTATCTAAAACACATAAAGAATTTTTTAAAAATCAGGCCTCCCAGATTCAAAGACCCAATCAAAAAACAGGCATCTGAGGGCTGGAGAGATAGATCAGAGGCATAAGTACCTACCTGGCAAGCACAAGGATCTGAGTTCAATCCCTGACCCCACATGCTGTGCAGGCTCAGCCTAGATGCCTGGGCATGCTTCTTGGTGCCAGATGTGGGCAGGTGGGACTGGGTGTGATGGTGCATGCCTGTAATTCCAGCACTTGGGAACCTGAGCCAGAAGGATCTCTGATAGATTGAGACCAGCCTGGGGGCTACAAAAGTGAGCACAGGGCCCACACAAACTGCATAGCGAGGACCTTCTCAAAAAGGGGGTGGGGATCTGAGATGAATATACAGTTCTCAGAGGAAGAAATACAAATGGCAAGTAAATATATGAGAAAGGGCTGGCCAAGTAGCTCAGCAGATTAAAGCCCCTGCAAGCAGTTTCAGGGGCCAGGCGCTTGATCCCGGGCCTACTGTGCTGGCCCTGCCCCCAGGGCACATTGAGATGGCAATTGAGATTGAGCGTGGTGGCACACACCTGTAATCCCAGCTCTTGGGAGACTGTAAACAGGCGGATCACTACAAGTCTGATCTAGTAGTGAGACCCTGAACACCCTGTACACTCTTCTCTTAAAAAAAAAAAAAAAATTCTAGGGGGGCTTTGCCAGATAGCTCAGTTGTTTAAAGCGCTGCTTGGGCAAATGCAGTCAGGCACATAGGACTGCGATTCAGTTTCCAACTCCAGAAGCTGTACGAAACCTGCCCTTAAGGCAGCCTGAAGTAACAAAAAAAAAAAAAACTTTCTAAATATATGAGAAAATGTTCAACATCATTGATCACTCAAGAAATGCAAATTAAAACAACACTGAGATTCCATCTCACCCCAGAAAGAACAGCTAATATCAAGAAGTCAGCCAATAACAAATGCTGGAGAGGCTGTGGAGAAAAAGGAACCCTTCTGCACTGTTGGTGGGAGTGCAGACTGTTACATCCACTGTGGAAGTCAGTGTGGAGATTCCTTAAAAAGCTAAGCTGGAGATCTAATTCAAGTCAGCAATTCCCCTCCTGGGTATTTTTCCAGAAGAACTGAAGACCTCATACCACAGTGAAATATATGCACCCATGTTTACAGCAGCACAATTTGTCATAGCTAAATCCTGGAAACAGCTCAGATGCCCATCAACTGAAGAATGGATAAAGAAGATGTGGTATTTTCATACTATTATTATTCAACTATAAAACAGGATTAATTTGAGACTTTTGTCAGTAAATGCATGCAACTAGAGAACATACTCTTAAGTGAAATAAATCAGATCCACATGTGCAAACATCATTTTGTTTCATTAGTGAAAGAACCTCAAAGAGAAAAATGGAATCTGAAGGGTACAATAGATACTTGTGAAAGGGAATGAACTTACTCAAAAGGAAAGAGTTACTGAGTTGACAAGGACAGGAGAGGGAGTAGGAGAAAGAGATATAGCTATGTACGTAAGCAGGATGGTTTGGACAACTGTACTATGCATTTCTGCTAGTCTATGGAAAGAAGAAATTAATGGTTTAATTTATTCCATACCCTTTTTTCAGTTGCTTGCACTTTTCCTCTTAATTTTTTTTACACTTCTTTCTTTTTTCTTCTTCAATTTTACACACATATATCTGGTAATATGAATAACTGGTTGGAAGACAAAACACGTATTACAGCAAATCCTGTGAAATTCATATTACTCTGTTAAGTGAAATTATGCCACCCAGTCCTGCATGCCATACCAGCCGCCCTTTCGGCCACACTGAGCAACCCAGTCCGGGCATGGTGGCACATGCCTGTAATCCCAGCACTGGGAGGCTTAAAACAGGAGGATCACTGCAAGTCTAAGCTGCCTAGTGAGACCCTGTACCAAATACATTAAAAAAAAAAAAAAAAAAGACTGGTGGTTTTCATGAATTATAATTTAGTGCACTTAATTGTTAAATAATTACTCTGTGAGACGATGAAATTTGCAGATTGAATGCAATTAGGTAGAACTTAAAACAAACTAATTGTAAGGTATTTCAAATAGAGAGCAGAAGAAATGTAATGCTGGAAGTTTGGTTGTTTACTTTGCTTCTAGAAAATAGAAAGTGATTTTTATATGGAATTGAAATATCCATCAATCATTAAGGAAGAAACTATAACAAAAATCTCATTGAATCCAGGTAAACTCATAGTCAGCATGTAATAAAAATGCAAAAAAATAACCCACAGAAAGTTAATAAAGAATGTAAGAAACTATCATAAAAAGTATGACCTTGATCTTAGGACATGAAGGAAAGAACAGAGATCCTTTAATCCTTAGGCCATAAGACATGAAGAGGTGACATTCGAATACTTTTCTAGGAATTCCAAATCCAATCCTGTATTCTAACCTACCTTCTTATAATGAGTTAGAAATGAGCATTTTAATTCCTTCTAAGGGGATAAACCTGTAGTGTATCAGACCATTACTTGAGAATAGGATTACTTAGCGTATATACAGCAAAGCACAGTCAGATCTTAAACAGTCTGCTTATTAAATCCTAAAACCTCTCTTTCTGCTAATTTCAATCATCTTCTTCCAAGTTTTTCAAGAAACAAGACATTTGTGAATGACAATTTTCACCGATAATATTGCCATTTTTTTCCTCCATTTTCAGTTAAATTACCAAATTTCACATGCGTGTACCACATTTCTTTATCTCTGCCACACATTAGCTTCTTAACCAATGAAAGCCTTGGTCCTGGGTCCCAGGCCCTGCACTCTGTACTCACCATGGTGCTCAATTTTCATGCAGGTATGCGGCTTTGGCATCCTTGCACATCTTCATACCTGTGTATCTCAAATATGCTACATAATTGCATACTTCCATCTCAGAACTTAATATTAACTAGACATTTTACAAATGCTAAAATTATAAAGATATATTTGTCAACCTTCAATTATAATTTCTAACATATCTATGTTGCTCAATTACTCATAATTGGTAATAATTATTGTACCAAGAGCAAGACTTATCAGCAAGTTTCCAGAAATTCTTTCTTTCCAAATTTGCACTTCCACCCTGTAAGATAGTTGCTTACTTCTGCTAGCTAGAGATTGACCAAGGTTTGAATGTTGGTAAAAATTCAACACTTGTGAAGCATTTTAAAAAAGCTTTTTCCCATATGATGGATTATGTGACTGTCCTCTATGATTTGCTTCTTTTCTGTACCTATTTCTCTCTTTTTTTTCTGGTTACCATATGATTTACAGTGTTTACTTATGAGAAGTGTATCTTTCCCACTTCACACTCAGACTTACCCACATGACTTACCTTGGCCAGTGAAGTGCAATATCAAGATCAAAGATTTAAACACTTTTTCTACATTCTTGATCTTCATCTTTAATATTCAAAAAAGCTGGCTCCGTCTGAGTCTTAGAACTTTAACAAATGAAACAGAGTTATAGAGGGAAAAAGAAATGAACCATTGTCATAGAGTACGGCAGTTATGAAGTAACTGAAGTGCTAATCAGAGCTGTCAGCAAAACCTTGCATGTCTCAGCATATAATGTGAGATGCCCAGAATGGAGAGAGACAGAATACAGAGGACAAAAAGTGGAAAATCCTACTTTGAGGGCCAGTCTGATAGCTCAGTGGACTAAAGCACCTGCTTAGGCAGAGCACAGCAGCCAGGGTTCGATTCCCAGCATGCCATGTCGGCCCCACTCCCAGGGCGCACTGAGATGATGAGTGAGACTGGGCGTGGTGGAGCATGCCTTTAATCTCAGCTCTTGGGAGGCTGAAAACAGGAGAATCACTATGAGTTTGATCTACATAGTGAGACAGATCCTCTACATCCTGTACTAAATACACTTAAAAAAATCTTACTTTGAAAATATTGCTAAGAGGCCTTACAGACTGATATGTGTGGCAGTTAATAATTTGAAATTTTTAATTTATTCTGAGTGCTGATAGTGTTCTTGAAGTGTGAGACAATGCACAATTTAGATAATATGAAGTTCAGGCTTATATTCAGATTTTTAACATATCATATCATTCTATGATGATACAATGCACTATTCACAGAGTTTAAAATAAAATAATCAGACTAAGTAATGTCATATAATTTGCTGAATAAAATAAATTAAAAGTAGTTCTTGGATTTGAACTGAGACCTGTAATAAGTCACCTCCTTTACTGAACATTTACTCTTCAATTCCTTCTACCAGTCCAGTAAGCATTTGACACATCATTTAGATTCTTTGTAAAATCTAGATTCCTCAATTTCTCAGTCTTCGATTGCCCTTGTAAATTGTCTTTGCCATTTCAGATGATTCTCCCCATATACCCACCACCTTTTGCTTTTCATTATCTGGAGTGGCTTTTATGAACAAATAACTCCCTGTTTCTTTCATCTCTCCAGTTACTCTTTGTCTTCATGCTTTTCTTTCTGCCTGTGACCTTACTTTCTTATATATTCCAGAGCTCCGTCTCAGGCAGTATCAGACTCTTATTTGAGGCATTCCCCTCATGCAGCTCTCTGTCACTCAGGCTACAGTTGCAGCCCACCTTACCAGTGTAGCCTCTCCTCAGGAGAATCTCAGTAAATGGAAGCAAGCTCCAGACTAACTTCTCAACCAAAAACTAAGAGTCACACATTATCCCTACACCTTCTTGTTCCCAGATTTTCATGATGCATGAGAGCTGCTGATTCAATTTCATTTTTCTTCTCTTGTGTCTAATCATTGATCATAACAGTGCCCCTGCCGCAAGCCACACTTGTCTTTCACAGAGGGTACAATGACAACTGTCACTGATGCTCCTGCTCCACAGGCTTCCTTTGCAGTTCATTCTCTATCTCAACAGTGGACCCATTTATTTTAAATGTAAATCAGATTACGCTATTTGGAATCTCAAAGATATTGAACAGTTTCTTTCATTGGGGAGGGAGATATAAAATTTTTAACATACCCATTGGATCTTTCAAAATGTGACATCCTTAATCATTCCAGCTTCATTTACTTTGAAAAAGAGGCCTTCTGTATTCATACATGTCTTCTATGTTTATGAATGTGGTCTGCTCTCCACCTTCTCTCACTGTGTATGTGCTAGTCCTGTTGTCTGAAACACCCTGTTTTTTCTGCATTTCACCCTATGTCTTAAATTCTTAAATTCAGTGAGACCTTAATGACCTCTGAAACATTTTAGCCCATTAAGCCAATATGTTATATTAACCTGTGTTTTCTTTGTTTCAACTTTCATCATAGTTCATTTTCACTATGTCTTCAATTTATAACTTTATTAGTAACAGGAATTTTCATGGAGACAAAATGCTCCAATTGTGTTTCTGTCATATCTGTGGAGTATGACATCAAGGGTTCTATAAAATATTAACTATGCAATAAATATTGATTGAGCATTACAGTTATTTAAATTAACAGCACTTCTAAACAAATTAATTGAAGTACCTGTGTCTGTGAACTTGAATCTGACACCAAGAGTTTAGGAACACAATAGAAAGGAAAGGTGGAATCAGCAGAGTCCTTTCATGGCTGTTTCCATTGTAAGCACACCACATTGCTGTCAGCAATCTGATTAGCATGTTTACAGCATTTATTTTAAAGGGAGCTAGAACTCTCTATGAGGAGACTTAAAAGCACCGATGGCAAAAGAAAAATTCTATTTTTGTAATTATTAATTTTTCCTATCATTAATAATATAGAAGCTGTTTTCAAGTAACAAGCAACAAGAAACATGGTTAAGCTAGTATGTTAAGGAAATCTGGAAAATGGTCAGAGGCGGTCATCAACCAAGAGGACATGCTTCCAGAGTGAGTGTGAGATTTTCATTCAGGAATTCCAGCTTACTCAGAAGGAATCCATGATGATTAGAGAACAGGAACCAAGCTACATTTCTTTGGTGCTCTGTCCCTACTGATAGGCACAATTTTTCTGTATGAGTAACAGAGGGAAAACTTGAAATGAGATTTAATTGAAGAGCCATCTTTTTGCAGGTGGGTTGTTTTCCTTAATCAATACTTCTCGATTTTGGATGAGAATATTAAAATATCTTAATTAAAGTAAGCAGATCTATTACTTGAGCTGAAGTCATTTTTCCTTGTAAGGAGCCATTTCATTTAAATCCCATATTTTAAAATTCAGTATCAATATGCTTGATTGTGAGTTAAATCATCTAGAGGATAAAACCTTCAATCAATTAATTATTCAAGTTCAACAAAAGCAGCTTTGAGTTAGTACCAATGGAGTTTTCAGTAGACTAGAAAAAAACTATATATATATATATAATAATTTGAAATTTTTAATTTATTCTGAGTGC
>NW_004524767.1:4518209-4544888 GCF_000260255.1 Octodon degus | reverse complement strand
GAGACAAAGTCTCATGTGTAATTCAGGCCAGCCTTGAACTTAGGAGGTAGGACAGGCTGGCCTTGAACTCATGGCAATTCACCTGCCTCAACCTCTGTGGTGCTGGGATTACAGGAATGGGCCACCACACCCACCAGATTAGCAAATTTTTTTTAAAAAATAAAGGCTTTATTTTTACTTATGGTGTACATTCCAATGGAAATAATCTTGTGTTTTTAGTTATTCTTCTATAAAAAATTATATAAGTTAAATAAAGACCCAATAGTAATCTTCTACAAAACATTAAGAATGTTCCTTAAAATATTTACTTATATTTGTACACATTTGTAAATTGAGTTCCTTAAGTGAGAAGGGTGACTACCAGCTCAGTTATCGCACAGTAATTCATTGATGTGTCATTAATTGTGCTATTTGTTTGCACCCAAACCCAGTGTGTGAGCCCCATTTTATAAACACTATGTAGATTTTCTCTAAGGACTTTCTGGGTCAAAAAAAAAAAAATCAATGTTTCACCGCTCTGGTAAAACTTGAAAAATATTAAGAGAAACACAAACATATCCACAATCACATATCCATACAGATACTATTTCCTCTTTGAATAACAGATAATAAACTGTGTGATTTTAACAAAGTAAGACTAGCTTACTCTTTGGAAATATATGAAAACAATCATAAGGAATAACAAATGTCACTGAGAAGCGGGATATCCAATTATAAGAAAGGGAAAAAAAGGAATAAACAAATTAAAAATGTTAAGGTCAAAATAAGTAGGCTTAGTACCATTCATTTGAGGAATTCTATTTCCAAACCCCAGCACTACCCAGAAACTCCCATCCATATTTACTTGCTCACTGTCTTGAATTAAGTACACAAAAGGCACTGATTGGCAATGGTGACCACAAGCCTGGTGGAGAGTGACAATGTTTTCTGTAAGACAATGGCAGCTGCTTAAACCCAAATTTTCTCTTCTAGAACAAAATGCTTATAATATATATATCGGAAAAATTACAGCGTATTCTATTTCAGACTGCTATAACAAAATATCTTAAAATGGATAATTTATGAAGTATAGACATTTCTTCCTCTTTTCATGTGGCAGAGAGAACAGAATGTTTTGCTTTGTCTTGGGCTCAGAAATGTTGCAAAACATAGTTGTTGGATGATTTTGCTTGTGGCTAAAGCTACCTCCTTTCTCTTTCTAATTGTTTATTGGTACATTTTAGATATGCAGAAATTTATTTCTCATAGTTCTAAAAACTGACAAATCTTAGATCATGGGCCAACAGAGTCAGAGTTGGGGGTAGGCCAATTCTTCATGGATGGCACCATCTAAATTTCTTTCTTTGGCAGAGCAGATGGACAAATAAAGATTCTTTCTTCAGAAGTGATGGGAAAACCAGGCAGCCCTCAGATACCTCTTTTTATACACCCATTAATCCCATTCATAATGATTCAAGCTCTCAAGACTTAATCTTTCTCCAAAGCACAAGTTGTTACTATCACCACAGCGAATTGAATTTCAACATAAATTTTGGAAGAAAGCAAGCATTCAAACCTTAGCAAACCACAAGCTTCAATTTGCATAATAAATAAATCACTTCTGTGGCCCATCTACTCTTGAAGAAATATATATAGAGAGAAAGCAGTAGGCTTTTTAAAGAGGTGGACTCGTGTCACATGGACTACTGGTACTGGCAAGAGGATAAACCTCTGCATTCAAACCCCAGATACTAGGAAACAGGAGAGAGATGGCTTGAAAGGACATGGGAAAGAGCTCACTGCAGGCACCTATGACAATTTGAACTTGTATTCCACAGCGGCTAGCACTTCATTATAATGATGAGAACACCCTTCAGCAAGAGTTGAGTCTTCTAATGGCCCAGTAGCAAAGGTTTACAGTTCTCTGTGGCTTGTGTGCAACTACTGAAGTCTGCATCTATGTTATCAATTCAGTCGCAAACAATGCATATTTTTTCTAATAAAAATAAACAAAAAGAGGCCATAGTTCAAAGGTGATGTTATTAGGAAGTAAGTAGCTTATTTATGAACTCTGCAAAATATTTTCAGTACTTTTGTCTTCCAAATCCAGAATCAATCTCTCTCTTCTCTTTTTTCTGTCTCATTGTCTCTCACTCTCTCTCTGCTCTCCATCTCTGTCTCTGTATCTGTCTCTCTGTGTCTCTGTCTGGCTGTCTGTCTGTCTCTCTCTCTCCGTGTCCCTCCCCATATATATTTATGTGTACACATACACATATGAAGAAACAATGAGCTGTGGTTATCTGCCACAATCACTGAATTAGACATGTGATTCGCACAAGCTCATTTTATCCTCAGGACAATTCATAAAATATACACTCAGTAGAAACTCACAGTTCACAAGGGAGAGACAAAGCCATAACAAACTGTCATTGTTTTGAAACTCACACATGCAGTTAGTTGGAGAGCCATGATATGGACAACAGTGGTCCAATTCTGGGGCCCATGGCATTAATTACTTGAAGACCTCTCTGGGAACAATATTTAAAATGTGATCCGAAGTCTATTATTTATTTTTTCCAATCTTTGCTTTATTTCAACTATAAAAATGGGTAACTTAGACAAGAGACAGATGAAATTTACTTTAATGTCAAAAATTTAAGCCGCTCATCCATCCATCATGTACCCGCCTTTTCTTTTGCATCGGACCCATTTCATCCCAAGCTCCAGTACAGTATGGGGTAAGGAGTTATGCGTACATATGTTGGAGTTTTAGTCCTTTTCGATGTAGAATTATATGATTTTGTAAATAGTTATTGCATGCTGACCCAATTACTATACTGAGCCGAATGTGAAGTAGGTCGTTTGTGCTTAATGGACTGCACTTGCTGTAGATCCTTTCACGTGGCTCTTCTATGGAGCTCAGAGGAAAACAACCGTTCTTCCGCAGGGCCGTGTTCCAGGACAAGATGACTGCACTGTTCCTTACGTTTCTCTCACAAAAGGCACCCTGATAGTTGCGTTTAATCACTTTACTCCAGAGCACTAAAGGTAATAGCCCTTACTTCAAGCACAGGAAGGCCCGTGGAGGCGATCGTGACGCAACACATTGCCGGCCTTCTGTTCCTAGGGAAATACAACGCGGTAATACGAGTATCTGCTCTCTGAGGGACAAGTAGGAGAAAAATTGCTTTCTCAAAATCTGAGTGTATTCTGGGGATAAACCTCTTGCCAAAGAAAAAATATCAAGCCTGGCAACGTTTCTCTGAGTTGCTATATATCAGATTATTATATCAATAGTATCAAGTACTATGCTAATTAAATTTTCACATGAAAAATGGTAAGGTATGATAAGGTAAATAAGTATCATGTAGTATAAACAATAATTTTAAAGCCCTAGCCCTAGTCATAAAGACAACTTATACAAATCTCTCATCTCTAAATTTGACCTTACTTTGATATTATTCCTCAAAAACAAATTCATGCTGCAAATATAATCCCTGTAGTTTTCTATTTTTTAATGAGACAGACTAAACAAAGAAATATTCAGATATTTTCCCCATGTGTAGGAATGCAACCAGGCACCAAATTCATCTCTGTATTCTGCATATTTCCAGCTGATAATAAAGGCTAATGAATAGCATTGTTTCTAACATAATTAACACAGGTGTGACACATGACAAATTTTAGGAGAATCGACTGACCCTTCCCTGACTCGGAGCATCAAATGCTCTAACTCTCCTAGTTCATTTTCCTGGGGTATCAATCTGTCCTCTAGAGACCGACCTCAAAGAACACCCCACAGGAAGTGCCAACTGCTGGCTCAAGGGATAATGTTCTTGTTTAGAACTAAGCTCCCAGCACCAGTGCTGAGTGGGAAGGGATTTTTAATGGAGTAGGAACCCTCAATAGAAAATGTTTCCAGTTATTACCCTTCACATCATATAACCATGACAAGGCCATTTAGCATTTGGAGATGATTAAGTTTTCACACACTTCACTTCTATGCTACCTTCTGTTTTCTTTCATTTTAAACAAAACAGCTGCTCCTCCATTTGCCTCTTTAAGGTATTTGGATCATCAAACAGGCATTTCCATTTGATCTCACGGGCTAGTACTCATGGGCTTTGCACTAATTAAAGATGATAAGGTGAAAGAAAGAGAGAGAGAGAGAGTCTAAATCGCTCATCTAATAGGAAGAGAGTGTATTCCTCAAAATAAGCAAATGCTACAGTAACTTGAAAGTAACCCCTTGACACTTTCAAGTTTGTTTGTTGTGCTGGCAAGTCTACAATGAGACCTGGCCAACACAGGCATTAGCATGTCAAAGAATAGGCTTGATTTTCACTGTGAGAAGTGTATTTGAAGTCAATGTCCTGGTCCTCTGGGGCAGCTGAGTTGGTGCATGCTGTTATTCCAGATGTGCATTGTCTCTGTGGAAATACAATTTCACAGCCATTAAACATACCAAGTTCATCAAGAGATAATTATAGCAGAATGCCTGACAGACGTGTTTCAAAATCTTGCAAAAAGATTTTTCTATTGATTTGACTTCTTGATTCTTGTTACCTTAGTATGATGGCTATTTATTATAAATTGATGAACCTAAAATAATTAGCTTTGTCTAATCCTGCTATTGAATATGTCACAGAAATACTTTTTTAATATTTATAGTTTAATAGTAATATATCTCAGTGCATGAGTTGCAAATATTGGCTGAGTTTCTTTTATTCTGAAATATATGTGTAGGGAGCTTTTCATTAGGAAAAACAGTTAGGATTTCCCAAGAAAACAAACATACATTGGCATAAATGTTTCCTAGACATTTTCCTGTAAGATAACACTAGCATCTTGTCCTTCTACCCAAGTGAATTGAGTAACACCCTGAAAAATTTAGCAAACAAACTACTAAAAGATAGAAAAATAATGAGAAATTGTCTTTCAACTCAGAGATGCTTTCTCTTTCTTTCTTTCTTTCTTTCTTTCGTTCTTTCTTTTTTTTTTTTTTTTTTTTTTTTTTTTTTTTGGATTTTAGGGAAGGGTTTACAGGGTGTTCAGGGTCTAACTACTAGATCGGACTCATAGTGATCCACCTGTTTACATCTTCCCAAGAGCTGGGATTACAGGTGCACACCACCATGCCCAGTTTCAATTGCTGTCTCAGCACACCTCAGGGACAAGGCTGGCACAGCAGGCCCAGGGAATGAACCCCCAGCCCTGAGCCTGCTTGCAGGCACTTTAATCCACTGAGCTATTTGGCTGGCCTTCCCAGAGATGTTTTCAAATTTTAAAATGGTAAAGATAAGCATAGACACTCAGTAAACTCCCAATTATTAAAAAGAAACTCCTTTCTCATTCTCCCTCTCTTAACCACTTTATAAGGTCCAACATACAAGCATAGCTTCTTGGTGGATCCAAAATTTAAGCAAGAATAATCCCCCTTAGATCTAATAATTTTAGGACCAAGGTACTGTGTCCTTGAAGATGAAATGAGTTGTCCATGACTTGGTGACTCCAGACAGGAACGTGGCTTGCTTCACACTGGCCATGAACAAAATGAGAAAACAATTAGTCATCATGTGGAACTAAGTATTATCACACCTTTTCATGAGACATTTCAGATTGAAAAATAAAAAGAAATTAACTACAGATATTTTTAATCTCAACATTTTAGTATTTAAGCATTTTGTTTGGTATTTTAAAGAAATATTCTCAGACCTAGCAGTGAAACATGACTAACTTGCTGAAGAACAAAAAGCACAGGAGGAAGGAGCTTTTTTCTTTCTTTCATTCATTTGTTCGTTCATTCCTTCTTTCTTTTTTTAACTCTACCTGCTTTACAAAATCACCACACCATTCTCCTCCCACCAAGCTATACCACAAAGTCCTTTGAACATAAGCTTAGCACAATGCTGTTTCTCACTTTTTAATTTCTTATGCAAGGATAGGTTATTATTTATATTTTGTTCATTTAACTCCAGGCATTTCAATCCGAGTTCAATGAACAGCAATTCTGAGGAGAAGAAGAGATAAAAAGATATTTGTGAAACATAGTCAAGATTTATCTTCTAAGCAATGCAGGCAGTAGAAAAGATTGCTAGCTATGAAATAAATATATATCACAGATGTAAAACACGGTCAATGGATAAACTAGAAAATGTAATTAAAAAGTTATACCATTCTATAAATTACAAAGGTAAAGGAAAATTTTTCAAAAGACCAGAGTTGCACAAATACAAGTTTATGAAATCTCTTACCATATTCTGATTTTCTTTCAGTTTACCCAATTTCCCAAGTTTTCTTGTTTTACTGACATATATATATATATATATATATATATATATATATTTAAATATGACCTAATATTGGGTATAGGAAAAACTCTAGACAAAATGTGCAGAGGCTCAGGATTATGGATCAACTCAAGAGCAAGGCAAGCCAACTTTTGGCAAGAAAGTCTTCTGTAAAGAAGGGAGAGAAATAGAAACTTTTCTGCTATTACAAAAATTGGTTTCTATATTGCTTCACATCTTAAATGGACTGTAAAATATGTCTAGACTAATTCTGTTGTGTAATTTTGACTCACCTTTTTGTAATAAAGGTCTTATGAAATTGGGACTACAATATACTATGCAGATTAATTTTAAGCAATTACAGAAAAAAAATCATTCATTAATGAGTATGCTATTTAGAGACTTGTATGGGCTTTTATGCAAAGAAGTACAATTCTGCTAAAATTAATTTTATTCACGGATAACCTGTTCCAATAACAAAGGTGGAATGGAGAATACTTTCACTAAAATTTGATGTTTTAAAATATATTTTAAATCTATTATGTCAAAAGCAGCAGTTATTGTCTGAGATCCAAGAAGTCCAGGCACTGAGGTGGAGAGTGAGTCTGAGCTCAGCCTGGGCAACCCAGTGCCTTAGTGACAGCCTGTTCAAAAGAAAAAGAAAGCAATGGTTGGGTGTGGTTGTGAGTGGAGAAGCTCTGGGCTCAGCCTGTAGAACAAAAACAAAAATGAAAACTGTTATTCACAGAATTCTTTACACTAAAATTATTCCAAACTATTGATCTTGTGTCTGGTCTGATTGCAAAAGTATTGCTTGCATCTTTGGCAAGGCAAACATAATCTTATTTCTCTCTTTCTCTCCCTATCTATCTATATATTTATTCATTTATTTATAT
Organism: Octodon degus; assembly: GCF_000260255.1. Taxonomy (NCBI): domain Eukaryota; kingdom Metazoa; phylum Chordata; class Mammalia; order Rodentia; family Octodontidae; genus Octodon; species Octodon degus. The sequence goes on along the minus strand of NW_004524767.1, from coordinate 4,537,723 downwards.
AATATTTATAGTATATTCACATATATAATTTTGCAAGCTTCATGTAATGTAGTACATTTATATTAACTTTTGGTTTTCATCAGCTTTCTGCAACTATAAAGACCGTCTTCTCATGTCTGTAAAGAGCCATCCAGCAATGACTCCAAGAATGCCAGCTGCAGACGCTGTCTCCCATTGCTCTGTGTGTGTGTGCGCACATTTCTCCAGTATAGATTAATGAAGACAGAATGGCGAGATTAACTGTGATTAAATTAAATGTTTTATGCACTCTCTGTCTCTTTAGTCAGGAAACTGTTAGCTTTTTCAATTCTATTTGAAAACTACGTCCTTGCATCTTTGCTGTCCTCGGCATCGTCCGGCAGCGTGTACGCTATTGTGTCCATTCAGCATTTCTGCGTCAGTCAGTCCTCCTAAACAGCATAAGGAGTGTAACGTCCCTGCTCAGTCGTGTGGACTCGAATTGTGGCCCCGAAATGTTCACCATTAGAAGCTCAGAGATTTCTTGCTGCCTGTCCTTTCCCTTACAAGCGTGATTACTGAAGACTCAGTGTTACTGATTGTCAGAAACCTTCCAGGTTACAATTTCATGTAGAATTTTGTAATGTTTCTCTCTACATAGGCAATGCTAAAGAGAATGTTTTTAATATATTTTTTCTTTTTTGTTTTGTATTTTGGGACAGGGTCTACAGGATCTCACTACACAGATCGGACTCGTAGTGATCTTCCTGTTTACAGCCTCCCAGGAGCTGGGATTACAGGTGGGCGCCACCACACCCAGTCTCAAAAGCCTCTCAGCAAGCCCCACGGAGCCAGCACAGCAAGCCCAGGGATGAAACGCGTGGCCCCTGAGCCTGTTTGCAGGCACTTTAATCAGCTGAGCTATTTGGCCAGCCCTTTTAATATATTTTTTCAAAGAAATACAATATTATTGAAAACGATTTTCAGGGCCGGCCAGATAGCTCAGCGGACTAAAGCACCTGCATAGGCAGGCTCAGGGATCAAGGTTTGATCCCCAGCATCCCCGGGGCGTGCTGAGATGGCCATTGAGACTGGGCCTGAGGGTACGCGCCTGTAATTCCAGTGCATGGGATGCTGAAAACAGGATTGCTACGAGTCCAATCTATGTAATGAGACCCTGTAGATTCTGTACTAAATATATTAAAAATAGAAAATAATTTTTTGTGGTTCTTGGATTTTTTGTTTTGTTTTAGTCTTTTGAGGCAAGGTCTCACTACACAGTTCAGGATGCCCTTAAACTCATTTTATAGTTCAGGTTAGCCTCAAAATTGCAGTGATCCTCCTGCCTCAGCCTCCAATGTGTTGGGATTACAAGTGTGCACCATCACACCAGTTTTTGGCTTTTTGAGGAAAGGCTGCCTTGTGTATTTCAGACTATGCGTGAACTCACTATCTACCCACGCTGGTCTCTAACTCTCAGTGATATGAGGGAAAGAAACTCCCAACCTGAAAGAATTCTGTGACAAATTTGTGTTCAACAAATTTGAAGAATGAAGTTTAGGAACAATGGAGATTAAGAGCAGAATATATTTATTGGGAGAAAGAAAGCTTCTGTGAAAGAGAGGGACAGAAGGGGACCTGAGTGGGTTACCAAGGAACCTGACTTTTCTAGGAACTTATTTTAAAAAAGAAAACTAGAACAAGTAACAAGAACAAAGACAGAAGCAAAGCAATATAAGACAGAACAAATGGTGCTGAATTTCTCGACAAGAATGGAATATTAACAATAGGTGCTATATCATGCATCGTTATCCTCAAATTTGTTGCTCACACTACAGATATAGATTTGCAAGATTGATCAAACAATTAGACATTCACTCCTCCTTTCAATAAAACAAATCCACAAAGTGAGGTGGGTCCAAGGTTGGAAACTCTTAAGGTAGGCATCGGCTAATTCAAAACTATGGTCACCCAGTAAGTTTACAAGCACAGGTAAAATTTTACTCAGGTAAAATTGATTATATCGGGATCAAATGGGGAAGCAAGTTGCACAAGAAGAGGGCATGAATACAGAACAGGGGCATTTTTAGCAAGGTGTTGGGTTAGAGATTCTTCCTGGCTTTTTTAAGCTGTTTGATACATATTTAGAATATCAGTCCCTGATGTCCATCACATGGAAGTATGTGGGTGCATTTGCTTAACCTTTGTCTTGCTTCCTGGCCACAGGGGCAGTGCTGGTCTTTCTCATGGTTGCAAAGTTGTCTTCCACATTGGGTTCTTTGAGGGCTGAGTACTATGTGACTGCTTATAATAGTTTTGTCTAGCTCAGCTGCCTACAAGAGCAGTGATCCTCCTGCCTCAACTTCCTGAGTGCTAGGACAACATATGTGCCACACAGTCAGCAAACTCAATATCATTAAAATTAATTAAGATATTGAAAATACAGTGACCAAAAAAATGAAAAAAAAAAATAAACAATGATTAATGGATAATTTTCTTAGATTTTAAAATTTTTCTTGAACAACTTTTTAAAAAATAATTCTTTTCTCTGTTTTGCTTAGATTCGTCAGTGCAGGATATAATTTTTTTTTTTTTTTTTTTTTTCTGGGCAGTTTTTTTTTTTTTTTTTTTTTTTTTTTTTTTTGTCTATGAGAAAGTAAAACTGCTCAACTCTTTCATCACAGAGAAAAACCACCAGAATAACTTATACCTATCCATCAGGTTCTCAGTTGTTGTAAATAAAACTTAGTTCAGGGCCCACTGTGAAAACTGTCTGTGTATGAAACTATTTAAAATCAAAACTTTATTTTTAACATATTATTTTAATCAAGCACTGTCTTGACTTATCCGTACATGCTTTCAAATTTGTGCAGTTGGCTTTAAAGTAATCTTTCTCCATTGTGGCTCAGTGAACTTCCAGTTCAACCATTCACATCTGTATAATAAAGATCTTTCTCTGTGAGCGGATCTTCCCAGCCCGACCAAGTTTCTTTTTTAAGCTAAATTTCCACGATATGTTCTGAAAACTATTTTCAGGTTTCTTACAAGTTTCGTCATGCCTAACTGTGAAGCTGTAATTGGACGTGATAACCACCTGGAATGCTTGTTTTTATGGGAAGTGTTGCTGGGTTTTCTTCTTCAAGTCAGAGACGACAAATCTAAATTGAATGATGAAAGAACGCTTTGATGCTGGGTGGTAGCATTCAAGCAGAGAACTGTCTTGCTGTGTTCGCCTCACGTCCTCTCCTTAAAAGAAAATTAGTGAACTATAGCAACCAGAACACCATGAAACAGGTAAGCATTCTCTTTGCCTTTGGGGTTGAGTCTTTTAAAATAACTTTTCCAAGTAGTATTAACAGACAGGAGAAATATAGAGCAATGTACTTTAAAGTGCTTAAACATCAAGAGCATTGAGTGTTAACTAGGAAATTTTTCAATACACTAACTGAGATATAACTTTAAAGATACAACCCCTTTAATAACCACATTAAAATAAAATGATGTTAATTTCTTTTTTTTCTTTTTGGCAGAACCGGGGATTGAACTCAGGCCCTTGCGCTTGCTAGGGAAGCGCAAAATGATGTTAATTTCATCATTAATTTTAATATCTGGACTAATTTATTTTGTGGTTCCTATGGATAGAATGATGACATGAAGGCCTAAATCCTACAAATCATTGTTATCCATAAGATGATAATATCTACTAACCAAAAATAGGAATTGTACTAAAACATATCTTTAACAGCTTCGTTATTGAAGAACAAAGCGTATAGAAATGTATTACCTGTAGTTTTCCTTCATGTCCCCCAGAAGTGGTCTCCTGAGAGTTCTTACAATTTGAGATACGTCATTTCCACGTGGGAGAACATGTTTGCGTAGCTCAGGTGGCCCGGCTCACCTAGAGGGCCTCTCTCAGGGAGCTGACGGCCGCTTGCCATGGAGAGCATACTCAGGGCAAGACTTCTAACATTTTGTTTGCAATAAAATGTAAAAGTAAATGTTCATAAAAATATAAAGATTTCAGTTGTTTGGATAAACCCTGAAAAACATTCCATCTTTCTCAGCTCCTCACTTTGAAAGGAAGTCAGCATTCCGCATCTTTTAGAGATGTAGGTACTGCTGCCGGCAGAGTTGGTGACACTGCAGCCATCACCGTTTGCCTGGTATGCTGAGCTCTAGCTCTGGATTTCTACCTATTCTTCTTGTTGTACTGCATCAGTATTTCTCAATCCCTTCTGAAATACTGGGCCTCATTCAGCTACCTCAGATATTCTAAACAATACAAATAATAGCCTGTGCTTATGGGGAGTCAACACATATTTTAACCAAAGATTGTGCAATTTTTCTAATATTAAATATAATATGTCATCTCTCTTAGAAGCAGAGAAATTTTCAGCAGTATATCTTAATAGCAGAGGAAATTATTAGACTGTTGCAACATAATAGACAGATAAGATGTATGATTACAGTGGAAGATATCACTGTCAAAACATAGTTGCCAAAACATGAAAATGTCTATTCATGTCTATTTTATGAGTGATTACTCATGACACAGAAATAAATAATAGCACAGCAAAAAACAAAAAGTGCATAATGACTCACAACTTCTTGTTAAATAAAAGCTGATAAGTCATACATTTAACATTAAGGATGGCAGGAAATGCAAACTCATACTAACATGAATAAGTCTGCATTACCTATGTTTTTATGTAAGATAACATTGGCCTCTTGTCTATAAGACTGCTATCTAGTTGAACTGATTAAAAGTTTTAATAAGTTAGCAAGTAAATTTTGATAAATACTTTCTAATAACATATATATATATGTTCCACAAATGTATTTATACTGTTTATATTCTACATTACATTGAACTATTACATTTAGCATTCTAAGTATTGTGTAGTTTAAATTCATTAACTTTTTACAAATTGTATCTTTTCCTTAAAACCTAAAATTGGCAACATATCATATGTATATACCATATGCTCATTTTATTTTTATAAATAGGCTTCCATGTTACTATCTGATTCGAAGATTGTGTTAGCCATTTGTGGCACGTTGCTTTCTTTGTGGGCACTACACCTTTCATAATGCACCAATGAAAACAGGTATAATTATTACATATCAGAGTTGTATACAAACATTTTCCCTGGATTATTTCATCTAATGCTCACAGTATGCCATATAGGTGTGTGTGTGTATGTGTGTGTGTGTTCATCTTAAATGTCTAAACATATTCACATACATTTAACATTATTTTTTCCATTTTGATGATTAAATGCACAGATTTGTTTTAGAAAATGTCCAGCATACTGTGATTGCCAAGTGTGGGAACTAAGATTATTACAGATTACCTTCCTCTAGAAGCTAGGCTCCAGCCTATTGATTATATCCTGATGCTAACTTCCTTTCTACAAAAAACTTCATTGACTGCTATTTACAAAGGGGTAATGGACAGTACGTACTACAATAAAAAATAGCATTAAGAAATAATGTATAATGTGTGCATTTAGGCAATGCTTTGACAAGTTAATAGTGAATTTGGATTTCTGAGCAATGATCCTTACCATGAGGGTTGAATGAATATTTTCTCTTTTTTTTTTTTTAGGTATATGGAATTACTAGAGTTTTCAAGCAACCTATAGCTAGGGTAGGAAGTGCTTTTCTGACCCACGGTTTAGCAACTTAATAATCAAATGCTTTAATATAGCTATCATTCTAATAGGTAAAATTTTGCTTTGAATAGTTCATTTAATCTATGTTGTTATATTTCAAAAGTGTTACATGATTTAAAAGCTTTGGTGCTTTTTTATCATTACACTGAGCTTAGTAGTAAGTTCCAGTGAGAAAAGGGGGAATCCGAAGTGTTGTGTCCAGCTCAGTGGTGCTGGGCTTTCCTACAAGTGTTAATGTTTGTAAGATTGTTTTATATCCCAAGAGTGCAAACAAAAGATCACTAAAGAATTTTCTTTTGTAGAATGAGGTTAATAGCTCACATTTTAAAAATATAATACTATAAAAATGAACTTATTATCTATTACTTAATTTATTTTTTGTTATTCCACTATATTCTCAGAGGACCTGGGATTACTATTTTCTAAATCCGACACTAATGTGGATTTTACTTTAATACAATTGCCTCCAAGTATGAAATCAATTATGCTTTACAGAGGTCTCTGGGTAGTATATGGAGACACAGATTTCAATAAAAATATTTGTACTTCAACGTAATTTGAAAGGTCACATTTTTTTTTCATCTCGTCCAAGTGCCTTGTGGACTGTCACACTGTGTGCATATTTCTCTTAAGTAAATTAATGTTTTCCCCTGTAAAATCTTTTTTTTTTTTCAGAACCAGAGATTGAACTCAGGCCCTTGCACTTGCAAGGGAAGTGTTTATTCTACTGAGCTATCTCTCTGGCCCCTCTCTAAAATCTAATGAGCTATTTTTTCACTTTACACATTGGCAGCTAGAATATAGACATATGAACTATCCATAGTCAACCAAAGTTTATAAAAATTTAACGTTGTTTTCCATATTTTTATTTTTATCAATACCTATTATAGTATATAATGATTACATTCATCTTGGGGAGTTGATATGTGTACATAGCACATTTTAATTCCTTTTGGGTGCCCCTTTCCTCCCTCCTATTCCCTTCATCTCTTGATTGCTTTCTATTTTGCAAGAGATATAGCTCCCTGTTTCTTATTATATCAATCAGATATTTTACCAAGATTTTTAATATATTGGAAAAAATCACATCAGATTCATTCACAGTATGAATCAGCACTATCAAGACAGAAAAACATTGAAAATATAAAACTCTCTTACAGGTACAAAAGTATAAATTTAGTGTTACAATGACACTCAAAACTAACTCTGTCCTATGAAATCCAAGCCAAAAGTCTTTCATGATTAAACAAGAGTTTGGCAGCTAAGAGTTCTCTGATTGCTATCACTTTTCTGCCTGATTTCTCTACCTTCTCTTTATTTCTGTGAATGTGTAAAGTCAATTTAGATTTTTTTTTTTGAGACAGTCTTTCCCTGTATAATGCACACTGGGCTTGACCTCCCCATGTACTCCAGGCTCATCTTAAACCTGTGGTAATCTTCCTGTCTCGGCCTCTCAAGTCCTGGGACTACAGGCAGGTACCACCAGTATCAATTTTAAATTATAATTCATTTTCTGCTTTGTTATCCAGAGTGGTCTTTAATTATTATTCAGAACACATCTGGTAGTAAAGAACTGTTCAGCTATGGGGATGGGATAGCACAACTTCAGTGGCAGATAAGAAATCTGGGATTGTGTATGTGGTCTCATTGGGACCAAAGGTTCTTGAACTCTTACAATTAATGACCCATGAACCTAGTTATGCTCTCTGCAGCACACACTGGAGAACGAGCTGATTTATTTATTGTCTGTGGCTGTCTGGAATGTAATACTGATTCAGAGCAACACTTTAGGAGATACTCTTGGTAGTAATAACGGAAAATAAAATGTACATGAAAAATGAAAGCTTTTTGGTTGGCCAGATGAATTTGAAAGCAAAAGGATAGTTGAAAGAGAATTTCAAATCTGTTCCCTTGCTTTAAAGTATGGACTGAAGCTGAGAAGTTTCTTTCACCAAGCTTAATGAATATTTCACTGTATCTGCATTCTCAAACACCTCTGCATTTTAGTCTTGAAGTTTATCACCTGAAATCTTTTATGGAAAGTTAAATCTTGCAAGACAGATGACTTGGGGAAGGAATTTAGATACATGTAGTTTTATGAAGCCAATTACATTTCATTTGTGAAACTAATTTTTACCTGTAAGTAAGGAAGTGAGTTGTCTATGAAGTCTTCTCAGCGAATGCGCACAATTCAAGTAGAGGTGGCTCCTTAGCGGTGGTTCCTGTGAGGGCCAAAGCCTCTTGCCCGTTGATTCTGAAGGCGTCAGATGCCTGCTTTCCCCATATTCAGACGTGTAAGGCCTGTTTGGTATAAAAATTTCTTTCTAGAACTTTCAGTCTCAGGCAAGTGAGCTAAAAGGACGCGTAACCCCGTTCAGTGTGAAATACTGGCATGAGCGTAAGCGAAGTTCTCAGTTTCATGCAGAGCCCAGCCGCAGGCCGTCAGCGAAGTCCACTCAGAGGATCCAAAACCGCAGCAGCCTCACTCTACCTGGAAGGAATTTAGATCGTGCTCTAATTCTACAGCAAAGTATTGTGGAGCTGGTAGTCAAGTAGGGATACGATTGTACAGCATCTTGAAATATTATCCTAGCCACCAAATGGAGAATGCATTCTTAGAGTTTAGAAATGGAGACAGAAATAATAGTTGTTTCTCATCAAGAAATGCATAATGATCTTAATGATTATGAAAGAGTAGATAACAAAATAAATAAGCCTTCATAGCATGCCCTCAGTTTACTTTATTGTGGGTTTTTGTTTTTGGTGTGGAAATTTGTAAAATATGTATTAATACTGTCTCTTTGATCATGTAAAACAAAAGTGCTTAGAACTAGATAGAATATGAATTCATTCCTAACATACATTAATTCCTTGATAACTCTTACCAGGAAGTACACTAAAATTTGAATGCCTGGATTAACAAAATAGAAATGTTTTTCTTACTTTAAGTATTTGAGAAACTACAGCAATTACTAGTACAGAATCTTTTACACTATCAGCCCTATAACCACAGCATACCTAGTTCATAGCTTTCTAGAGCTGCAGCATGTGTCAGTGAGAAAAAAAAAAACAAAAAAAAAACATCATTTTGAAATGAAATATTGAGACACATTGACATATTTAATTGGTTCCTTCCTCGGTCTTTCAAGTTAATGCTTTGACAGCCTTGTTGAGTTTGATTAGTAATTAACAACCTTACTCCAATCTGACAATTTGATCTGTTTCATTTACTAAGTTTTGATTTATTTAATTGCTTCTAAGAATAGAAATGATAAACTTATACCTCTCTAATACTTTTGCACTGAAGTTTTCTATTTTTTGCCCTTTTGCAGAAGACCTTATTGTTTTTCCCAAATTTTACTATTTTGGGGAATACTCAGTGGTTGATCCTTTTAGAGATTTTCTTAAAACATATAATGAATGAAATATTACAAAGTTGAATAATATTTTAGATCTATTTCATGAAAGTTGCCACCAAACCTAGTGCTTTATAGCAATACTGTTATTTTCTCCCTATAATGTGTATTGGCTACATGACCAAGTCACCTTTAAGTCTTACATATGAATACAGTCATAAAACCAAAACCCTGAGGACTGGGTTATGCCTGGCCGTAGCTAAAAGACCATGTTTCTGCTCCAGAGGATCTTCTCAAGTAGACCAAGCCTTTATTTCATTTCCCTTCTTAATGTATTTGGTACAGGATCTCACTACACAGCACAGACTCATAGTGATCCCCTATTTTTAGCCTGGGGAGTGCTGGGATTACAGGTGTGTGCCACCATGCTTGGACTCAGTCACCAGCTCAGTGTGCCCAGGATTGGGGCCAGCACAGTTTGTGGTGCTAGACTTTTATTTAATGGAAACATAACACCTAAATGTTAGAAAAGGCAAAGTGATTTTACAAAATCTGTTTCAACAGTAGACAAAGCAAGTCCAATGGTGATTTGTAAGGGCAACATAGGAGGAAAGTACTCATAACCCTGGCTACAAGAGGCCAAATTCAAGGGCATGGGGAGTGTGACTACAACTCTGAGCATATCTTCCTTCTGTACATGATTAGGAATACTTGAGCTCCATGTCTACTTCTCTCAACCTCTCCTATGAAGTTTTTTGGTTTTTTGGTTTTTTTTTTTTTTGTTGTTGTTGTTGTTGTTATTGTTTTCTGGCAGAACCGGAGATTGAATTCAGGCCCTTGTGCTTGCCAGGGAAGTGCTTATTCTACTGAGCCATCTCCCCAGCCCTCTCCTATGAAGTTTTAATGATCAAGTTTATGTGTTACCTTGACTGTGACATGGCATGCCCAGAGATGTAATAAAGTGTTATCATACTGAAAATGTGTTTGGGGATTATATAGCAGCATTTGGGTTTAGGAAACAGTAGCACTGTTTGCCCTCACCAACACAGATGTGCATCTTCCAGTCCAACAAAAGATTACGTACAACAGAGAGGCTGAGAGGAAAGTCGGATTCACCCATTTTTTTTCTTGACTAAGCTGGAAACAATGATCCCCTGCCTTTACAGTCTGGTCCTGAGAGGTGGGGTCCTGAGCATGGCTTACTGCTGAGGATCTTTGTCTAGGGAGCTTGTATACAGCAAAGTCGCATTGCACATACCTTGGATGAAACTATCTTTAACCTATAGGATTATAATACAGTCACTTAGCAAAGATGGATCCAACAGAAAAATAGGGCAGGCAGGGAGAGCACACATGAAAAACAGAGGAGGAGGAATGGAAATCAGAGTGTTCTGCTCATCTGTGTGGATTGCTAAGTGTTTCTTCAGGCCCACTGGCCCCAATGCTGTGAGCTACAGCACAGCTTTGAGCTGTTGCTCATCTCTGGGGAGGTTTATGGAGCCGTAGTGTCTCCATCTCAGATAACATCAGTTCAACCCTGAACCACAGGCTGCATTTGCCTCCTCTCTGTTCTATCTTGGGCTTGGTCCCCTTGTGGCTGTGTACCATTCCCTACCTTACTCAGCTATCTACAATATGTTGAATCTGAACAGCACTAATCTTATGAGTCAACACCTTGATACATACATGAATATCTTCTTTACTTACCTTCACACTAGGAACTTAAGTTTCTCCGAGTTACTGTCTTAGTTACTCTTCTCTCGTTGCTGGGACAAATACCCAACACTCAAAATGAAGGAAGGAAAGGTTTATTTAGCTCACAGTTACTGGAGGTTTCAGTCCATACTCAGCTGGGTCCAATGCAGAGCAGCACAGAGCAAAAAGCAACCTTACATGGTGGTGGCAAAGAGCAAAAGCGCAAGGGAGGGGTAGCAGCAGCTCAAGCAGCTAGCTTCTCTTCCCACCTTACATTGTAATGCAAATTACCTGCCCCAGGGCAGGTGCAGCATCCACACCCACAGTAATGAATCACAAACTCCAGAAGCTGCCCCAAGACTGCTTGAGGCTTTGGGGGGACACCTATACACAAACCATAACAGTTACATATTCGTAAGCTACTGAAAAGTGCTTTCTCGGAAATTGCTATGATTTGTGTCTATCCCCCCAAAGCTTCATTCACTGATGGGATGATAGGCTTCTAAAATTTGAGATGGATTCATGACCTAATGCTGGGATTATGGATGTGAGTGCTGCTGGGATGATAGGTGTAAATTCTACCAGAGCAGATAAGCTGAGTGCAAAATACGGAAGGGAGAGAGGCTTGCTCTCTGCCTCTGCCACCTGGGCTCTGCTCCTCCCTTTTTGCTCTTGCTGTTTTCCACCATCATAACAGCTGCCCTCTGGCATGTGCCACTCTGCCTTGGAGCCTTCTGCATACAGAAACTTCTGTAAACTGTGAGTTAAATAAACCTTTCCTTTCTTAATTCTGGATATCAGGTATTTTGTTCCAAAATGAGAGAAAAGTAACGGAGACAGACATGTTTTAAAGATGTTGCTTATTTCTCTGTTTTAGTTGATAATGGTCATGAAGCTCCACTTAATATTCACTGTCTTTCAGGATTTAGAGATTATTATTCTATTTTTATCTTTGTTGAAACAAGTTGTCTTTCCCTAAATGATTTCTCTCATATTGATTTGAGCATCATTTCTTTTACCTGGTTACATTAACATATTACTGTCATATGATTTCTTTTGATAAATAAATGGCTGATTTACTTTGTATACTTTTTCCCAATAGTGGTCATGCTTCCTTTTTTATGGAATTTTATCTTTTGTGAATTTGGCATAATTCATAGAACTACATCTAAATTGTTTCATTAACTCTCAGTCCTCTTCTCAATCCATTTTGTAAGATGTGTGAGATAGATCTAAGCCTTTGCCATTTGCAAGTAAAAGAAATAAAGCAGGTAGGCAGGATATCAGGAAGATGATAATTCATAAATGGTTTTTTTAAGAAGACTTCCACTGCAGGACGCAATTGGGAGCTCCTGGACATCTGTGCTCCCAGTATTCTTTGACTTCCTTTCCTCTATGCTCATCTTACCCAGAATCCCTTATAGAAACTATAAGTCTGTAAGTCATGACAGTTGGTAAGAGAAAAGGCAGAAACCTGACAATGAATATTTTTAGGCAAAATATCTTAGATTACCCACCTTTAAAAAAGAAAATCACACTGGGCCCTTCTCTTTTTCTTGTAAAATGAGTCAACTTTTCATCTAAAAAATGAGATATTCTACTTTTCCACCTGTGGGTGGGTCATTGCTTTTCTCCTTAAACCAAGCTCAAACTTTGAGCCTAGGTTCACAAATTCCACAGATTCCAGCTGCCAAAAGCACATCATTATTCTCAGCCCCAAACCATGCACGCCTCCCCCCACCAGAGGGCCCGCACTCTATTTCTTTGTCATTGCTGGGTTTTTCTTTGTTTGTATAGTTTTATTAGTAAATAGTGATTATATTCACTGTAGAGAATCGACACATGTATGTATGTTTCAATTCTTTTCTTCCCTTTCCCTTACTCCTTTGATTTTTTCCAGCATCAAATTCTTTTACTTATCTTTTAAGAATGTATAAAGCTAAGTATAATATACAGAGATTGTAAACCTAACAGGTGAGAAAACAGATAAACATGTAGGACTAGATTACAATGCATTATTATCTGTTTCTCTTTTTTTCCTGTTACTCTTTTTTTTTCCTGTTACTCTCTTTTCATATAAGAGAAGCCAGATGACACTTAAATTTGTGTGTCTGTTACCTCACTTAACATTATGGTCTCAGGGTGCATCCATTTTCTTACAAATGACTCAAGTTTATCTTTTTTTTGCAGCACAATAGTACTCTACCGTGCATAAACACCAAATTGCCTTTATCCATTCATCTGTTGATGGACAATAAAGACTGTTTCCAAGATATGGACATTATGAATTGTACTACTATACACATGGGTCTACTTACTTCACTGTCATATGCTGTCTTTAACTTGTTTGTAAAGATACCTAGAAGGGGAATAGATGGGTCAAATGGAGTTTCTGTTTTTAACTTTTGAGGAATCTCTATACTGATTTCTATAGCAATTGTATCAGTTTATTATAAAGAAGGGCTCCTTTCTCTCTGCATTCTCACTAGCATGTTTTATCAGTTGATTCCTTGACAATAGCCATTCTTTATGAAGTGAGATGAAATTTCTTTGTTGTTTTAATTTACATTTCTTGAATGGCCATTTTCTCATGTATTTATTAGCCATTTGCATTTCTTCATCTGAGAAGTGTCTATTCATTTCAAATGGCCATTTTTTATTTCGATCTCTAACTAATGTTTGTTCTTTACATTTTCTAGACATTAGGTCCTTGTCTGAGGAGCAGCTGACAGTTGTTAAAGATGTGGGTTTATGTTCTTCAACTGTGTACTTTTCAAATTCTGCCTAATAAGTCCTTTTATGCATCACCAGCCTTGCATCTTGCCCTGTGTGTGAAGCTAGTTGGTTTCCTGTCTTCCCTCCGGGGCCTTCCTCTCGGTCCTGCCACGTGACATTTCCAGCTTCCACACTGCTTTAGGTCTATTGTCTGTCCTCATCTCTTTGCTGTATCTTGCTGGTGGTCACACATATCTCTGGATATTTTTTCCTGTATACTGACATTGTCATCAACTACTTTTCTAATATTCTCTTTAACATAATATCTGAATTAATCTTAAAATATCTTCATTATTAAAGATTATGTTTTATTGATTTTAAATCATTTTGGCTTTTTAATACTTTACCACATAGCTAAAATAAGTGAAGCTTACAAAGTTAATATCTTCTGTTTGGGTTGCTGATCATTCTTACTTATAATTGAATTCAGGTGGGCTAGAAATTATATATATAGTTCTTCTTCCTCCTGCTTAATCTTAATATCTAGCAGTGCTTAAATAGTAATATTTGTATCTCTGTAAGTGTGATGTACATGAACAGAATTAATTGTGTTCAGTCAACCCTGGATTTTCTAGCTTTCTTTCACCAATTTGTTTTTCTTTTTCTTTTTTATTTCAAGAAATGGGGATTGAACTCTGGACCTTGCGCTTGCCAGGTAGGCACTTACGCCACTGAGCTATCTCTCTGAGTCCCTTCTACCAAGCTTATGACTCATTTTGAACTCCCCGCCTTCCCAAGGCTCCCATCCACTCACTCTACATGGCACATTGCTCGATTTTGACTCCCACTCACCAGTTCTGGCATTACTGTGTGATCATGACCAAACTTAATTTGCTTTCTTTTTCCACAAGCTCCTATTTCAGCTCATTTTTCACTATTGCTTTGTCTAGAAAACAAATTTTGTCTAAAATTATTTCTTTATTCTGATGATTTAATGATATTTCCACTTTCAGCTTTGTTGATTCTCCACTTGGAGAACTGATGATATTTATCCTAGAACATCAGACAAGTGGCAGGCTGGCCATGGAAATACATAAAAGAGCAACATCAAGAGCATTAAAAGCTAAATAAATGCATTGTTATTGATAAAGATGTCAAAGTTAACTCTGACTTATGTTTTTCTTCCTTTTTTGCCTTAAACTCAAGTAAGACTGTTTGTTGATGTGAGCATATAATAATAAAAAAAAAGCAAAGAAAGGAAAAAACAGGACTTCGTTCATGTATATATGCTGTTAAAGGTCACATTTGATTTGGAGGCTAATGATCATTTTCTAACAAGGTACAATTTTTAAGAATCCAAAAGTGTTTATTTTATTTTCTTAATACTCAATTAGAAGGGCCTGCCAAATAGCTCAGCAGATTAAAGCACCTGCAAGCAGGTACAGGGGCTGGGGGTTTGATCCCCAGGCCTGCCTTGCTGGCCCCACCCCGGGGGCAAGCTGAGAAGGCAATTGAGACTAGGCGTGGTGGTGCACGCCTGTAATCCCAGCACTTGGGAGGCTGTAAACAGGAGAATCACTATGCATGTGATCTAGCAGTGAGACCCTGAACACCCTGTAGACCCTTCTCTAAAATAAAGAAGAAAAATAAAATAAATACTCAATTAGAGTCAAATGTCTTGACACATTCTCTGGTCACCTCCTGAATAATTTTTATTGTTCAATCTGATCTAAGTGTGGTCCCATCATTTAAGAGACATTGCAGTGAAAATCATATAAGAGAATAAAGGAGAAAGACAAAAGGCAAAATTAAATTACAACAAATACTGAATCCATTGGCAATCTGTCTTTTCTTATGATGGATGTATTTTTATATGAGAGAAATAAAGATATGCTTTCTCTCAAATTGAGTTTAAAATGCATTAATGGGGGAATGCAATAAAAGTACTGAGTAACAGTAAAATGAAAGAATTAAGTTGCATTTTTAGTCAATGAATTGGAAGCAGGTGTTAACTATGGAGTTTCCTTTTTTTAATACCATATGTGCCATTAAGTCAAGAAGTATGTGAATAAAGAGTAACAGCAAATTCATAAAAAGCACTATAGTCTTCTGCCATCGTCATCTATTAAGGGGAAACAACCACAACATCAACACCAAGATTAAACTTGACTTTGCAATGCTATTTTTTGTTTCTATGAAATAAATTCCAAATTGAAGCCAAGAATAATTTGAACATTTACAGAATACATCAACAATACATCATTACCCAAATCGTCTTCAATTCAGTGATTTTAATTTTCAATGAACAAGTGGGGTTTATCATAGAACTTAGCATCTGAATGTAAAAGGGAAAATTGTAAAATTCTGTCTTTAAATTTGCATGTCTTTGGCTCCTGAATAGGCATCAAAGTAATTGTGTCTTAAATGCTATGCAAATCTTTCTCCTGTGTTGACCTTAATCAAAGCAATTAATTCCGTAATGAAGCCTTTCTTTACAAACACCATCTTATTATTATCTTGCTCTAAATTAATAACATCATGATAATAATTAGGAGATTTGAAATCATCTATTTCTTTCTTAGCACATGTGGACTTCTTATGAAAGAACAACAGGAATGGAAATTAGAGTCCAACATGGCAGCTGTACTGATTGGTGTGCCCTTTAACCTTAGCATCTGCAACACAAGTTCTATTTACATGTGAATGGGGCATGCTTGTAGTGTGCGTTCCTTCCCGAGATTCAACTACTAAGTGTATCATATATGCTAAATTTTATAATTTTATGGTAGTACCTGTGTAACTACATAAATACATGTATGCAAACCACATAAACAGACCCTAATGTATCTTCCATACATATTTACATATATTTGTTGTACCATTGTTGTAAGCATCCTTGTATGTTTTTATTATAGCTTTGGTTTCTCATGAAGCTCTATATTCAATTATATGGCTCATGTGTCTATTACAAAATTATAAATTGGCATGCTTCTAGTGCTCATGTTTACAATTTTGAGGAAAATGGGTAGATTGCAAAATGTATAATTCTTTTTACAAGGTTCTTTAGTACTGACACAAAATCGTGTATGAATTAGACCTATATTTTCCTAAAGCCCTTAAAATTTTACTCACTAGGTGACTTTACTTTGGTAAAATATGCTGATAATTTTATAGCTGCAGCACAAAATTTCAAAAATTTCACATAGATTTTTTTGTCTAATTTTAGGTGTGAGGTCATTCATCCTGGAAGTTCTTTTCATGAAGATACTTGTTTTCATGGATGTTTTCCTGAAAACTTGTCTTAGAAACTGTTTTCTATTTGGCCCACCTACATTTGAAGGTTATTATTTAATTCATTTCAACCTCCCACTCTATGGGTATATGATTGCTTCATATTTTATCTGCAAATATGTTCATTTCATTTATATTCTTGAAGGATATTTTGCAAGACATAACATTCTTAAATTGACTTGTTATCACTTTTTTGTTCAGGTTCTTAAGGGCATTGTTCCATCTCTTCTGTGCTCAATCGATGTTAGTGAGAAGTGGAAAGTCTCCTTGTGCAATAAGTGATGCTGCTTTCACTTTTTAAAAGGAATTTTTTTGTTTATCTCTGATTTATATTGATTTGTGTATGACATTAGTAGATACACAGTTTATATCAGTCAAAATTGAGGAACATTGAGATTTAAAAATTTTGAATTTTTTTTTCACAACACTGGGGACAATTTATATTTCTTCAAATACTATTTTTACTACCAAATTATCTTGCTGTTTTCTTATGCTGTTGCAATGACAATATTTTCAAACTTTTTCATACTGTCTCAAATGTTAACATTTTGTTAATATCTAAAATCTTTTTTCTCTATATTATTAATATTGAAGGACTTTATTAATCCATTTCAATTTCATTGATAATTTTCTTCTGATGTTTATTTTGCAGTTAAGATCAATTAATGCAGCCAGACAAGGTGGTGCACATCTGTAATTACAGTTCTTCAGGAGGCTGAGGTAGAAGGATCACAAATCCAGGTTATATCTCAGTGTGAAATTCCTGGACTCAATCCCCAAAGCTAAAACATACATATTTATATTTAAAAAGAACAATGAGTATATCTTATTTTACACATGTATCTTAAATATAATATTTTGAATATTTTTTCTTAGTTGGAGAATTCCTATATGCTTCCTTTTTCAAGTTATTAAATCTGTTTTTTTTCTTTTTGGTACTAGGAATTGAACTCAGGACCTTGTGCTTACTATACAGCAGGGAGTTAAGCAGCTGAGCTATCTGCCTGGTTTTCAAATCCTTTCTAATATTCACTCTTTTTATTCATATCAAAATATTTTCTTCATGGTATGAACACAATTAATGTAAATGTGTAAAAGCTCTAAACTTCGGTCTTTGTGGCTCCATAATCTCCTTGATCAGTAAATTTGGGACACAACTGAGTTATAAGAAGTTACAGTGCAGGTTCTCCTATGTCTTGAGTCCTCACTGACATTGAAAGGCTAGGACCAAAATGTTAGCTGTCCTTGCAGCCCTTCTTTTTCTCTAATTTTTGGTATGCAAACTTAAGTTGTTAACCCTCCAGAAGTGCAGATTAATGATATTATTACCCTACCACATGGACAGTTGAGCTTAACCTCACTCTCTCTCAGAATAACAAATATCTTACACATAATATGTAACAGGTATTTTTTTTCATCAAGTATTGATATGTTAAACTTTAAATCCCTATCGAATGTGAAGGAAAAAAAGAAAAAAATATTTTAAAAAATAAGAATAAATATGATGTAGAGTATGCCTAAGGAGAGTCACATGGAGAGAAAAATTCTCTCAGGCTTTCACAGAGAGCAAATTGGTAAAGCAATAGCCGTGACTCATCCACATGGGTGACATTGACAAAGGATCTAAAAACTGTGGTACAGAGTATCAGGGTAAATCCTGAGGGGATTTAACTGCCCTTGTCAGATAAAAAAGTTACATTTCTTGTTATATTGATTTTGCTTAATTTTGATCTTAAGCATCCAGCAGAAAAGTATAAAAACAAGGTACAAAAAGTAAAGCCAGATCCAGTCCTAGCACAGGTCCGGTGAGTGTGTGGGAGAGCTTCTGACTACCTTGTGTCAGCGGGACCTGCCAGTCACAGCGTGGTTGAGACACTATTCCACCCCCTTGGTGCACCCCCACCACACACAGCACACCCCCAATGCCTGACCAGTGAGAATTTCTGCCATGTTTTGGCGACCCCCAGATCCAGTCCTAGCACAGGCCTGGTGAGTGTGTGGGAGAGCTGCCTCTCCCCCCTACTCCAACTTGTCCCCTCCAGACTCAGCTCAGGTCTGGCATACAGACCTGGGGTGAAACACTGCAGCTGCAATCCCTGCAGAAAGAGTAGGGGACAGAACAACCCAGCTAGTCCAGGAGCAGAACATCTTACCAGAGGGGCACAACAGGTTCATTCCCAAGGGCAGCAGCAGGAAGGAGCTGAGCACAGCAGCCAGACCCAAGCCAAGCACAGCTGGATAAATCCAAACTTTGTAGATTTGCACCTGAACCTCAGTAGGTGCTAAGATTATAACTGCACCAAAGCTCTACAACAAAGGTTAGAAGACAGTGTTACACAAAATGACAATGAGAAGGAACAAAATGAAATCTCAGAACACAAGCCCACCCATAACAAGTGCAGAGGACACTAACACAGAACAAATTGGGAATCACACAGCTGATATCAATGAATCAATGGATTCTGAAATGAAGAAACAGCAGCAGAAAGGTACAGGGAAACTCAGATTGGAAATGAAAAAAAAAATCCCTGAATTAACAACATCTGCAGTAAAGAATCAAATGCAGAAACATATGGAGGAAACCCAAAGCCCACCCAGAAAAAGGGTAGAGGACACTAGCTCAGCTCAAATGTATGAATTAATGGTATCAATAATAAATAAGCAACAGCAGAAAGTTATGGAGGCACACAGAAAGAATTTTCTGAAATAAGAAAAGAATTCTTGGAACTCATAGCATCTGGAGTAAAGAATCAACTACAGAAACATAGGGAGGAAATGCAGTCTGAAAAAATCACTGCAGTAAAAGAATTAATAACTGCTTCTA
>NW_004524767.1:4511056-4517506 GCF_000260255.1 Octodon degus | reverse complement strand
AAAGAAGTCAAAGATTTTTTCAATGAAAATTACACTACTCTTAAAAAAGAGATTGTAGAGGATTTCAGAAAATGGAAAGATATTCCATGCTCCTGGATAGGAAGAACTGACATTGTGAAGATGGCTATACTCCCAAAATTGCTGTACAGATTTTATGCAATCTCTATCAAAATATCACCAGCATACCTCACAGAGCTAAAGAAATCATTCCTAAAATTTATCTGGAACCAGAAAAGACCTAGAATAGCAGAGGCAATCTTGGGCAATAAAGACAAGGCAGGAGGCATTACAATTCCTGACTTGAAATTATACTACAAGGCTACTGTGATAAAATCAGCATGGTACTGGCAACAAAACAGACCTGAGGATCAGTGGAATAGATTGGAGGATGCTGAAACCCCTACGAACACACTTAGCCACCTCATCTTTGACAAAGGGGCCAAACATACTCACTAAAAGAAAGATAGCCTTTTAACAAATGGTGCTGGAAAAACTGGCTCTCTACATGCTGAAAACTAAAACTTGACCCAGGTCTATCACCATGCCTAAACTAAAGTCATAATGGTTTAAAGATCTAAACACTAAAACAGAGACACTAAATCTCCTGGAAGAGAAAGTAGGAGGAACTCTTGAAGACATAGGGGTAGGCAAAGATTTCATGAACAAAAATCAAATCTCATGGGAAACACTTCAAAGAATTAACAACTGGGATCTGCTCTTACTGAGAAGTTTTTGCACGTCAGAAGAAATTACCAACAAAGTGAAAAGACAGCACAGAAATTTGGAAAAGATCATGACAAATAAGTACTCAGACAAAGATCTGCTCTCTAGAATTTATAAAGAAATAAAAAACAATAGGGTCCCTAAATTTAAAGACCCAGTCCGGAAATGGGCATCTGAGATGAACACACACTTCTCAGAGGATGAAATTAAAGAAGTGAATAAATTGCGAAAAAATGCTCCACATCACTCGCCATCCATGAAATGCAAATTAAAACAACACTGAGATATCATCTCACCCCAGAAAGAGTGGCTATCATGAAGAAACCAATCAACAACAAATGTTGGAGAAGCTGTGGGGAAAAAGGAAACCTTCTCCACTGCTGGAGGAGATGTAGACTGGTGAAGCCATTATGGAAATCAGTGTGGAGACTCCTTAGAAAGCTTGGCCTGGAAATCCCATTTAAACCAGCTATTCCTCTACTGGGAATTTTCCCAGAGAATCTGAAAACATCATATCATAGTGATATATGTGTGCCTATGATTATAGCAGCATAATTTGTTATAGCCAAATCTTGGAAACAACCAAAATGTTCATCACGTGAGGAATGAATGAAAAAGATGTCGTATTCTTATACAATGGAGTATTACTCAGCTATAAACAATGATAAACTCGAAGTTTTTATATTGAAGTGGATGCCACTTGAAGATATACTCATAAATGAAATAAACCAGACACATATCTGTAAATATCATATAGTTTCCCTAGTATAAGAATTCAAAAGAAGAAATGCAAATAGAAAGGCATAATACAGGTAAAAGGAAAGCAAGAACTTGAGGACTAACTTATTAGAGAGGGAAAGGAGACGAGCTAGCAAACATGACAGTGACAAGCCATACAATTATATGTAGAAGATGGGCAAGGCAATGATCCTGAGAATCTCCAGAATATTTTTGAATCTAGCAGCTAATTGGAAATATTCTCACCCTGACTAACTATATATCTTGATACCTGTGACCTAAGCAACTGCACTGATGTGGCAATTTGTAATAGTAGTTTCATTCTTGGAGTGCCTGTCATTCTGGTCTTCTGAATACAGGCTGCTTGTCATGACATGCCAGTTCCTGCTGTGCTTTCTCTCAGGTAGATGATTGTTCAAAAAGAATGGGGTGGTGAACGAAGATAGGAGACAGGAAATGGAATATTGTTGGACTGTCCTGCTTCAAGGTTGAATATGATTAGATTTTTGGACTTACGTGCAAACAGAAAAATTATGTAATTCTTTATGCATATTTTTAAAATATATTCTAATTTTTAAAAGTTTTTTCATCATATTCTGTATGGACTTAAATTTCAACATATCAATACTTGATGAAAAATACCTGCTCCATGTTATGCCTAAGAAGTTTGATATTCAGACAAATAGTGAGGATAAGCTTAACAGCCTATGTTGTATGGTAATAACAATAAACTTCTCTTCTGGAGGGTTAACAACCTAAGTTTGCAGAACAAAATTAGAGAAAAAGGAGGGCCACAAGGAAAGTCAGCATTTTGGCCCTAGCCTTCTAATGTCAATTAAGACTCAGGAAATATGAGAACTTGTACTGTAACGTCACACAACTCAGTAGTGTCCCAAATTTTCTCACCAAGGAGTTTATGGGGCCAAAAATGAAAGTGATTGATGATGTAGACTGTGCCTAAGGAGAGTCACACGGAGAGAAAACATTCTCTCAGGCTTTCACAGAGAGCACACTGGCCAAGCAATGACCGTGACTCATCCACATGGCTGACACTGACAAAGGACCTCCAATCCGAGGTACACAATCTCAGGATAAATCCTGAGGAGATTTCACTGACCTTATCTGACCCAAAAGCTCCAACTCTTGTTGCATAGGTCTTGCTTTATCTTGTTCTTAACCATCCAGCAGAAAAGTGTAAAAACGAAGTATATGAAGTAAAGCCGTGCTGTTATGTTGAGCTGTAGGGGACTCAGGTCAACAATTTCTGACATTGCCAGTCAAGCAGAAGACCCAATACTATTATGGACTACTGGACTCTTTTAGAATATTTTGCTGAGTTAACACACCTATAATTTTCAAATAACGGAACTAAACAAAAAAAGGGAATACAGTTGAATATCTGTTTTGTATCTGTGTATTCAAAATGGTTGGGATAGATGTATATATACACTCTTTTAATGAATAGAGTGATTTGTTCTAATAGTGTTTGTAAATAGGATATCATGTCTATATCTTGTACAGCAATTAACCACTAGGAAGAATGTATGCAATGTGTTAATTATTGAAACTGTCCTACCAATTTGGTTTGAAACTTGCTATTTGTTTCTCAATAATATTATGGGGAAAAAATAAAAATAAACACACAGTATTTTTTTAATCAGCACTTACAGTCCCTTTGTAAAAGTAGATTGATATATTTTAGACCTACAAAACTAAAAACCTTAAAAATCAACATGTATGTAGGTACATAAATATGTATGTATTTTATATACATAAATATAAAAGAAAAATAAAATGTGAAATCTAAAATAAAAAAGCCATATTAATATGCTAAGGTGTAAAAGGCTCAAGTCAACAACTTCTGATTTTGCCAGTCTTGTGGATAACCCACTACTATTATGGACTACTGGACTATATTGGATTATTTTGCTGAATTCACACACCTAAAATATTTAAGTGGCAATGGGATACCCATCTCTGACAAAGCTAAACAAAGGGACATAAATGAAGGACCATTTTATGTCTGTATATACAAAATAGGATAGATATACAGTTAATTTCTTAATTCAATGAGAAGAAAGATTTGTACTGCTAGTGTTTGGACAGGATATCATGCCTACATCTTGTACTATGAATAACCACTATGAAGACAACAATTTGCGATGTATTAATTATTGAAACTGTCCCACTAATCAGTTTTTAAACTGTCTCATTGCGATTTGTTTCTCAATAAAATTAATTAAAAAATCAATAAACTTTGGTCTCTGTGAATTGTCTTATTCTTTCATATGAGTAGCTTTCCCAGATGCTTTATATTTTTAAAAAAACTTTGATCTACACTAGGACATTGTAAATTTAACGATGCAGTCACTATGCATTTTATTATACTGTTTTTAAAGCACAGCAGGAGGGTTAACAGGGGTCTAGTCTGGACAGACTCAGTCTTCCAACTGTTTTTGGGACAGCAGGTGGAATCTTATTTCAGGCTCTTCCTACAAAGCTTCCTTGCTCGCTGTCCCCTCAGGTTTCAAGTACTAGTCAGGCACTGGAACATTATATAAGTTGCACGTGATTTTTTTCTTTCTCCTTTTCTTTCCCAGAATTGCTTTCATATTTTTCTATAGTTGTAATTGTTAGTTGTCTTGTACTCTCAAAATCTTAATTTTTTTTTCTTCAAAACTTGCAGCTGTGCTAGGGCCTACGTTTCCTCCAAACTAAAGCCATGACATCAGAAATGTTGTTCTCTTGGTTAGACTTTTCTTAGAAGTGGCATTTGACCTTCAAACTGTACTTGCATTTATTCATGTTCCAGAGCATCTGAGTCTCAGTTTTTCTTTATTTTTATTTATTTCATTTTTAAAACTAAAATTAATCTTAGCAGGACAATCAGTTCACTAGGAATTTGTATAAAGCAGACGTAAAATTCTTAATCTTATTAAATACCATATTAAAGCTGTTTGGCTGTTAAGTGCCTAGGCTTGCCTCATTTGTCTTTAATTAAGATGTGTTGAATGTATGAATCTCATAATTCATATTATTTCCAGGTACATTTGTTGTCCACAAAATTCTACTGTATGATCAGGTAGATTTTTTGTGCATCATGACTATCTTTCTAAAATTTGAATGACTAAAATAAACTAATGTAATCTCAGAAATATATAGGTTTAACAATGACTAGATTCTAATTTGAGCTTTGGAAATGAAATAGTAGCAGTGGAACTATTATGACAAATTTTTGCTACTACTCTTTTAGTGACAAACACATGGAATTGAATAGTATCAAGGTCATAAGCCTAGGGATACTTAAATAATAGTATCAAGGTCACAAACCTAGGGACACTGAAACCTGTACTCTAATTTGAGCAAGGTTACTGACTGTGTCCATCTCTCTAACACTTTCTGACTGACAACGTTCTCTGAGTCTCATTTAATGATTTGAAATCAGCTGATAAAAATTATAGAGCTGGTGAAAATCTATCAGATTTAATGTAAGAAGTTAGCTTATTACAAATATATTTTCAGTAAGAATTCCATACATGATCTGTTTTATACTATAACTATTAATTGTTTTATGAACAAAATTCATTACTTTTAATGTTATGTAACAGTCATGCTAAAATTTGTTTTGCATTGAAATGCAAGTTCTGACCATGATAGTGGTAAATATCAAATTTTCATATGAACTCAAATTACATTATCCATCACAAAATATAAAATACATATTTCTGTTTTTAAGAATTTGGAAACGATGTCCTTTTCTGTATTGATTTAAGTAAGTACAATTAAAAACTCTAGTTATTATATGTAAAATGAATGTGAGAAAATTACGAACAATGGAAAGAAGACAGATGGTTAGTTAAACTGCCTTGCGCCCTGAGGAAGGATGTGGAGGAAAGCTCCCTGAATTTATTTTTTGCTCATAACTAGATTTCATGTTGAAGAAGTTGATACTCAAATACTCTAACAGATACAAAGAAGACTAAAGCCTTCAGTCCTACAGGCCAGCTTTAAAAAGTGTTTATGTAATAACTACCCCAATTCAAGAAAAACTAGCTGCTCAGCCTCATACACTCCTGCCAAGGTCAAGGATGGTTGACCTCCAGCCTCATGAAGCAAAAGCACAGCCCCTGCAGCAACCTTTGAGAGAAGGACTATGAAGAGATGGGGCTGCTCCATCCATAGGACCAAAATCAGATGCCATCCCCCCAGGGTGGGTGCAGAACAGATGGCAGCACTGGAATTCCACTCTCGCTTGGCCTCCTTGTGGGCTTCATAGCCGGCGAGGTTCCTCCCATACCCGGCCGGCATCATCTGGGCCTACTCTCAGCACTGCAGCATTAGTGGACTGCAGGGGTGAGATCAGAACTCCTGCCCTGCCCAGGAGGAAGGAAGCCTCCTCACTGCTCCAGGAGGCCCAAGAAAATTTGTGTTACCAATCTAGGCTAGAACAAGCTGGGACATTCTGTACAAAAGTAGCACTAGAAAAAGGCAGATAAATATGAAAACTTAATTTATAACCTGAATCTTACCATGAAAAGCTTCAGATTTCAGTAAAAATCACTTATCACATTAAGAATAAGGAATACTTCTAAGTGAATGAAAAATAAAATAATGTGCAAAGTAATAAATATGACAGAATTACCAAAAGTTTTAAAGCAGCTATGATAAAATCACTTACCAAGCAATTACAAACATTCTTAAGTGGAAAAAAAAAGAATGTCTTAGAAGTATATAAAGAAAAATGAGACCAAAAATTTTGAAGTGAAGGATACCATAGCAAAAGCAAAAGATCAGTTGATAGCCTCAGCAATAATGAATAGAGTAGGATAGGATAGGATAGGATAGGATAGGATAGGATAGGATAGGATAGGATAGGATAGGATAGGATAGGATAGGATAGGGTGGGACGGGACAGGACAGGACAGGACAGGATAGCATAAGATAGGATATTATGGAATGGAGTGGAGTGGAGTGGAGTGGAATGGAATG
>NW_004524767.1:4509759-4510956 GCF_000260255.1 Octodon degus | reverse complement strand
GTGGGGTGGAGTGGAGTGGGGTGGGGTGGGGTGGGATGGAATGGGATGGGATGGGATGGGATGGAAGAATAGAATAGAATAGAATAGAATAGAATAGAATAGAATAGAATAGAATAGAATAGAATAGAATAGAATAGGAGTAGGAGACAAAAAATACTGTGAGTATATGACAATAAAACTATTCAAATTGAATAACAGAGACAAGACAGTGCAGAAAATGAAGAGCACTTGAGAAATTTAGAACTATAGCAAAAGATACAACTTTTAAAAATTGGAACTCAGAGATAAGAAGAGAGGGAGAAAGTGTATTTTAAGAAATAATGGCTAAGTTCTCCTTATAGTTTAAGAAATGTAACATTCATGAAGCTGGGTACACTTTGGGTAGGACAAAACTACATATCTATATTAGGACATGGTGCTTCTTTTATTTCCATGCAGAAATATTATTGTTCCTGACTTGCTGACCCTCAAGGTTTCTGCCGCAAAGGTCTACTGTTAGATTCTTCCTGACACACCATTCTTAATATTTTGGAAAGCGTAGTCCTGTTATGCACCTCAAAAATGTTGTTTTTTCAAGTGTAACTTATAAATGGAATAATGCACAAATATTTGGGTTGCTTTATTTAGGAAAATTCTCGAGAGTTTTTTTCTAGATTTTTGTTTACAATAACTCACTCCTCTAAATTTGAAACACTAAGTCATATCATTAATATTGCATAATTTCACAGGGCTTTTTCAGTAAAGAATTTACCTAATGAGTAATTTCTGGATTTTTTCACATTTTGCCTATTATGAAAATAATTGCTGTAAACATACTTGGGTAGGATTTGTGTGAGTGCACATAAGTATTCCAATGTGGTAAATGTTCCAAAATCCAGGGACAGCAGAGCCATATGGTAGCGGTGTTTGGCTGTGGGAGAAGCCACCTAACTTTTTCATGCTGGCAGCACATCCTTTACTGACCTGTGAGTGACAGAATTTCTTCAAACCTTTACTGACATTTGCTACTGGCATAACTAAAAAAGAATTCAGTCATGCTGATTGATGTGTACATAGCATATGCTGGAGTTTTCATTTATAATCATTGTGCTTTTTGTCAAAGTATGTATTTCATTTAATATAATGTTACTGATGAGATTTATACCCGCCAATTAGCTATTTGTTGTTGTATGTAATTTTTTCTCAAAGTTTTATTGA
>NW_004524767.1:4499955-4501347 GCF_000260255.1 Octodon degus | reverse complement strand
TTAATAGTACAATCTACAGTTTCATGCATTCACTGGGAGTCTTTTAATGCCACCTCCTGTGGCTAAGACTGGCCACTGTACATTTCTCTCCTAGAAGCTTTACAGATTTGTTTTAATTTGTAAATCTATCATTCACACTGGATATAAGAATTGAAATTCATTTGAAAGACAGATGAATTACAGCTGCTGGGATTTATATTGAAGCTTATGATTCTTTTCATTTAATGCAATAATTTTATAAACAATGATTTCCAATCACACACACACAATGACTGTCTATAGTTTCTCTGGAGACACAGCTTTTGGTGGATTGCTTTCCTCAGGGACTTTAAAGATGAAGATGTTGGCCCAGGGTGGACGTCACCTGCACATTCCAATCCTTCCCAAACTCTCTTCTCTGGCTTTGGGAATAATTCAATGTGGCAAGATTTGCCCTGCTCTGGGCACCAGTGTCTCACTGGCCTCGGGCCTGGGTCCATTTGCAACAACCTATAAAGTGTGCCTCTCCATGAAGGCTGCCCCAATGTGGGAACTTTCCTCTTCAAAGCCAGCACAATCTTTTACATAGAAATTTAGAAATCTAACCATATACAAGTAGCAGGACAGTCCTATGACATTTTTTTCTTGCCTCTTATTTTCATTTATTACCTTTTTAAAAAAATAAACATATACTTGAGAGAGAGTATAGCAGTAATTGATATAACATTAGAAGAAGAATGCTTTTGGAATACCCAGACGACAGGGATTCCAAGCATGTGCCTAGTATTGCACATTGCTATCTTCAGTGCAGTTGTTTAGTTCACAAGTATCAGCATACATAGTTAGTCCGGGTGAGAATCCTACCAGTTAACTGCTCGCTTCAAAGAGTCAGGTAGCAACACACAGTAGGGTCCCTGTAACCTGGTCTTGAAACCCACATTTTCTGGCTTTTTATCAGTTAGAAGTAGGTCACCAAATTCATCTCTGCCTCAAAACAAGGGGATTGTGCAGGGGCCTGAATGGCAGCAGGGAGAATGTGTGGGTGCCAGGCTGGAACTTTTCTTATTTCAGAGCTTCACTGAATTGTTTTGGTGTTTGAATTTGTTTGGTAAAAACAGTATATAGAATACATGGCCTCTCAATATTCTAATTTGTTTCTTTATTCTATGCATTTATCAATACCACAAAACTTGTATTACAGGTTTTCAGCAAATCGTAATGCCTGCTCATATAAGTCATGAAGTATGCTGATCTAGTTTTGAAAAATTGACTGCCTGTAAGTGCATTGTACATTTACATGCAATTAATATATGATAATGTATAATATATAATCTTACTAGACACCTTATTCAGGAATAACCTGGTACAATGTGCTTATTTTATGAAATGCCATGGACCTCACCAAATGAAATT
>NW_004524767.1:4483910-4498584 GCF_000260255.1 Octodon degus | reverse complement strand
CCTGTCTTCCCCTTTTCCTTTTTTTTTTTTTTTTGTTTTTTTCTTTTTTCTGTTTTCTTTCTTTTTGTGTGTTATGCAGGATTGAACCTAGAGTCCTCACAGTGAGCTACAATTCCAGCCCTTTTTATTTTATTATTTTAAGACTTGATCTCATTAAGTTAAATTGACCAGAATGGGCTTTCGCTTACACTTCTCCTGCCTCAGTCTTTCAGAGAGCTGGTATTACAGGTACTACAGCCTACCACCATGTCCTGTGATGGTTGTTTATTACTAAACTTTAATAGCTTATATTTTCTATAGCTGGGTTCATTTTGTTAAAGAAGTATGATTGATTGATATAAAAACGTTTCAATATCCTTTCTCATAGTTTAATACTTGTATGACCTACAATAGAATCTCTTCATTGTTATTTTAAAAAAACCTTTTAATTTAAATGAAATTCATGTAAAATAAAATTAAGCATCTTAAAATCTAGAACTCTAGCATTCAGTACATTCGCAATGCTGTATAATAATTGCTTGTTTCCAGTCATCATCCCTGAATTGTATTCCTCTTTGTATGACAGCAGGCTTACCCCAAACATGCAGCCAGTGATCACTCTCCAAAGTGCCTCCCTGGAAAACTCTCGACTGTTTTCAGTCTTTATAGGTTTGTCTGTTTCACATATTTAATATAAAAGTCATCAAACAATATTTGACTTTAGATTCTTGTTTCTTACTTTGAACATAGTATAACTGAGGCTCATCAAGTTTTAACACACATCAGCATATCAACTTTTTCATGGTTGAATTAAATATATATATATATATATATGTATGGGAGATATGTATACATATATATACATATATGTATGGGAGATATGTATACATATATATACATATATGTATGGGAGATATGTATTCATATATATACATATATCTCCCATTTATCCATTGATGAATATTTGGATTGTTTCAAACTGTAGTTATTGTGAACAATGCTGCCATAAACATTGATGTGCACAAGTTGCTGCACAGACTCACGTTTTCATAGGTAGAAGCAGAAGTGACATGCTAAATGACATGGTAAAACTGGGTTCACAGCTTTTGAAGGCACTGCTAGCCTGTTCTCCATGATACTGGGAGCATTCTCCAGTCCCACTGGCCCTGTAGGAGGCTTTCCCTCTGTCCTCACCCTAACACCTAATATTTTACTTCTCTCACTCCACAGCCATCACCATAATGTGAAGTAGTATTGTGAGCACATTATACAACCTTTACTTACTAATATATTTAATACTTCCAGTACACTTCTCACTTGGGATGCTTTATTTCTAGCCCCTCAGATTTCTCCTTATGTATTTCACATGCCAAGTTTTTTCTTCAACAATCATATATTTATTCTAAAGTCTTCAAACTTGAACTAGGTCATAAGAATCTGTTTTTTCCTTCCATCGTCTCTCATCATTTCTGGGTTGATTTGAATTGTACGCCATGTCTCCTAGTCATGATGCTGACATTTCCATGACAGCTTCCACTGTTTCTTTTTTCATTTTTGCTATAAAGTGATTTTTTGCATGAATGCATATTTATGACACATAGTCATTATGTTCAATTTGAATGTTTAATGATACACACACATAGCCCATCTTGATAATTTTTATCACCCCTCATCTCTCCCTACCCTCTCCCTCTATTGCAGGTCACCATCCTATCTCTACTGAGACTGCCTCCCTTGATCGTAATATAGCCCTTCTTTTGCTCTTTAAATTGCTTATATTAGAGATATCATGTACTATTTAACATTGTGTGCCTGAATTATTTCCCTTAGAATGATGGCCTCCAGATCCATTTGTTTTCCTACAAATGACACAAAATTATTCCTCATGGCTGAGAACTATGTATGTGTATCACAGTTTCTTTGCCCATTCATTTGTTAGTGAGCATATAGGTCATTTCCATGATTTGCCTATTGGGAGCTGTAGTGTTCTAAACATGTCACCATCCTTGAATCACTGAGGCAAGGCAACTTGGCCAGCGTGTGTGATCTTTTGAATGAGTTTTTATAGTGTGTTTGCAAGTGTCTTTTGGGGTTTTACATCTATATTTATTAACAAAATTGGTCTGTAGCTTGTGTTTTTGTTAGGACTTTGTCCAGTTTTGGTGTCAGGGTAATTCTAGTTTCAGGGAATGAATTTATGGAAGAGTTTGTGGAGTATATGGTTACTTTTTATTATCTATGTCTGTATCTATATCTATATATGTATCTACATATATATATACATATATATATATATTAAATTATGTATTTGGTATAGGGTCTTGCTATGCAGCTTAGACTTGTAGTGATCCTCCTGTCTCAGCCTCCCTAGTACTGGGAATACAAGCATGCACCACTATGCCCAGTTTTGGTGGCTGGCATGGCATATGGTACTGGACCCAGGTCATTGTGCTTGCCAGGCAGGTACTTAAGCCACTGAGTTATCTCCCCAGTCCCCTATTATATATTTTATTCTATGAGAATTACAGTGTGTCTCCTAGTTTCAATATAGCATGAGATCTACTCTATTTGGGGACTTTTATCTGCAAAATTAGTTGTTCTCTGTTTAGTACTTGTCTTCTTACAGTACATTGCCCCTCTCAACTAACACAAGTTAATTAACATTTTAGACCTTCTGTTTAGACCTTGTCCTATGCAATACTACTCAATGCACATAATACACACCACCTGATATGATGAACATTATTCTTTACCTTCCCAAGTTTTGCCACCACAGTTGCTGTTCATCCTTGAGATCCCTACTCATTGCTAGGAGTTTTAGTGATACTTTCCATTCATGCCTGCAGCTTAGTACCAACTTGAATATCACCAGTAATGAGTCAACATCTCTATCTATTTCCTACGCTTATATTACAAACTAGAACTTTTGTGTTTAATTATAATTCTGCAGGTCATTAATTTTAGGATAGCCAAATTTGTAGTATTGAGCTGGTTCTGCTTGAATTTTTCAGCTGACTCCACTCATCTTCTATTAGGGTTGGGTAGGTGAATACTGCATCACTTAAGTGCTTGCAAATTGTAGCTTCCCTTTGTCCAGACCATGTGCTTGCAACTGCTAGCTGAAGCTTCCCTGCATTTTTACTGGTTTCCAAAAGCAACAATGAAGAGAAGGGAAGCCACTGAGGGACAAGTATCCTCCCAGCCCCTGCATCATTTATTACTAGCTCATCAGTCTCCGAAAGTCACAGGTCTAGGCATGGATTTAGTAAACGAAGTGATGAGATTAAGCAATGGAATAGATCAGTGGTTTATTGGACTAGGGCATTACTGCAATTGTCCATAATATGATTTATTAGAAATTGTAATAACTGAGTAACAAATACTGGGGACTGTACTGCTTTGCTCAAATGAAGACCACATTTAGAATAATAGCCGCAAGGGGAGACACCACCTGGTATAACCAATGGTAATCCACTCTCTCCTTCCAAGACCCATCTGTATTCTGCAGTCACTAAACCAGAATGTTAGATAATGAGAGTACTGTAACATTGAAATCCACAAAGAATGTAGATTTGCAACTGGCTTACTCCTTTCAGGAAGCAGAGAGCGCCAATGCTTCGCCAATATACTACCACAACTTCAATATCAGGAAGCATATTAGAATATCTCATATTTTCTTGAGATAATTATTCTGACTATATCTGAAAAACACGTTCAAAAATAACAACAGCATGTGTCTCTAAAGCCCCATATTCCATCGTATGAAAGACTCAAGCACCAACCCATTCATGGCCTGATCTGTGTGCGTAACCACTTGAACCACTTGGTGAGATTTGTGGTATGTTACCAGCTGAAAGAAGATGGAAGACTTGATTGATATAGCCTCTGAGGTCTCACTGAGCCTATTTCCCTCTAAGTGAGCCCTGAGCCACCAGAAACTTCTCCCATTTATTGAGGTCTTCCAGTAGACCAAGGAATATGCATAACTAATTTGGTGTAAGCAAGCTGTTATTTACATCCCCTTCCAGCATTCTCCAAACTCTAAGTTTACATAACACTAGTTGGTAACTTTCCAGGAAAAGGAACAAAGAACAGACAGGGCACTGCCTCCAGGAATCTATTACCCTGTCTCCAGCTTGCAGGAATTACAAGGGCCCAGTTTCCTTAGGCTCTGTGTTTTGTTCCTTGTTCCCTGGGGACAGTAAGCTTCAGGTTCATATCACTACAGTGATTACCAGTGGTGGTCTGCTTTCAGATCATCATCACTAGTTTTAGCTTAGTGGTACTGTGAAATAAATCCATAAATTACCTTTTGAGAAATGACTATAAGAAAGATTTTCAACCAATTTCTTTTTTTCTCTTCTTTTCTTTTTTCTTTCTTTCTTTTTTTTTTTTTTTCTTTTTTGTGAAACCAGGGATTGACCTCAGGGCCTTGCGCTTGCCGGGCAAGTGCTTATTCTACTGAGCCATCTCCCTGGTCCCATTTCTACCAATTTATAAGTGCTATCATGTGGTCCTTTTTCAAGCTATGAGCGTAATTCTTCATTCCAAGGATTGTGGCTGCAAATAGTTCCAGCTCCTGGAATAGAACGATTGAAGGCTCCATCTAAGTTCATTTTCCACATAACTATCTTGTGTAGTAAGGTATGCATTGTATGAAATTTGCCGTGTTAGTCACTTCTAGATCTGTGGATCAGTGCATGGAGTATTTTGGTCTCACATCCCCATGGTCATGGTCCATCCCCAGAATACTTTCATCTTCCCAAATAAAAATTTAAGTCCATTAATAACTCCCATTTGTTTTTCACCAACCTTTATCAATTCTTCTCTATTCTGTGTTTCCATGATATTGACCTAACTAGCTACCTGATCTATATGTGACAAGCTAAGATTTTCAGTCTTTTCCTTTTCTGACCATGAGCCTCCCCTGCCTCTGACCCTGACCCTGTGTGTGTGACAGTCTCCCTGGTTGTCCTATGCATCTATTTGCTCTAAGTGTCATGGTGTCCCTGCTTCTTCACAGGCCTAGTTGCATCCCTTGATGAGGAGCCTCTTTTTCCAGACTACTATTGTTGGCCTTTATTCCCTCTTCAAAGCTCAATATCTGAGCTGTCTCACTTTACACCACTCCAACAATCTGAATAATGTGACACAAGCCCAACAAAGCAGGGAGATATAAAGCTGAGAATTCCTTCTGCTTTGTTCTTGCATGTTTCAGAAAGTAAGTGAAGAGTGACCCCCTACTTCCTAGAATCCATGCCCACTGGGGAGTAGATTAAAGATAAGTAAAAACACCTTGAAATTTTCTCCATATTTGCATGTGTCTCCTCTCCTTGAGTATTTACTTGATCATTGCATTATTTGCCTACCACTCAGTGTTCTCAGAGGTCACTGCAGCAGGTCTACTCCTCCATAGAGGAACAAGGGCCAGGGCTTCCTGATCTGTTTCCTAACTGATGGCATTCATCTCAGACCACAATTTAAAAATGTTCATTTTACTGGCAATGGTTATTTAGATATTAGAATTAACAAGTATTCCTTTTATCTTGGTCCTAGAGACCCTGACTCATAGAAGCTCAGCTTAACCATTATAGGACAATTGCCACTCTGAACACTGTTCATTACAGTGGACTCCACTAGCTCCCCTGGTCACTGCCCCATCTCTTCAGCCTGTTCCCCTCCATCCCTGAGCCTCAGAGAACACGCACAACAGCTATTTTGAAGAGTTTTCTGTCTTCTGCAATGAGTGCCTCAACATGCTGATGAAGAAAGTAGTTTTAAGTCTCACAGAGAAGTAACTACAACATGATTAAAGAGATAATAGATAAACCTAGGAAATGTTATCCCCTTCAAATGATTTTAGATTCCTTATTCTTCATTATCACAGTGATTTTCTGGACATCACAACTTGATTTCATACACTGTCCATGGTTGGGCTTAGATCTTAGCACTCAGAGAGTTTAATGTATTTAAAATACCTAGAATTCCACACGAGGCTGAAGGTTTGACTGGTTTACAAAATTATACCCTTTATTTTCTTGTACAATACTGGTAGAATCTACCCAAAGTTTACACCTGGGTAAATTTTTTTTTAAGTATTTCCTTGTATTTTATTTTGTAACTGGCAATTTATAAAACATCTTGGATTTTATATGAAAGAAACATTGAAATTTTTTATTACTTCAGAGTTACTCTGATTGTCTATCACTGGCTCTAAAACATACCTTGTGACAAAGGTTTAGACAAATCTTAAGACAAAGCAGGAGCCAGAGAGATAGCTCAGTAGAATAAGTGCTTGTCTGGCAAGCACAAGGGTCTGAGTTTAATTCCCAGTTCTGCCACAAGAAAAAAAGACAGCAATGAGCATGGGAAAATCATTCACAAGTGTTTGCAGCAATTTCTCAAGCTAGCCCATTAAATTCTGAGAAGTAAGTTGAAACTTTTTCCTTGAGTCAAAGAATTGTTTGTCAAACATTTGTGTTTTCTAGAACAAAGGACAAAAGAAACAAATTTCTTTCATTTTAAGAAGCCGGAGAATTGCTTTTAAAACATCTACACTATTCCCAAGATTCTGGACCTTATGATATTTACTATCAAAGCATGGCATTCTTAAATTGTAACAAGTGGATATTTTAAAAGTACCATTTGATTGACTGCAATCCCAATGGGAAGTGCAGAAGCCTCCCAGCTATCTCCAGAGCACCCCTGCTTGTCATTTTGTCCCTGCCTCCTGGGAGAGATAAGAACCCAAGATTCCACCCTAATCAGACACCTAAAGGGGTCGCATCTGAAGTGCTTACCAGCATCATTAGATCAATTCTAGGAAGATATAAACAGGGAGTAGGTACGCGGCAAAGGGAGGAGAACGAGAAGGTGGAGGAAGGGAGGGGAGGGGATGAGAAATAATTACCTCCCATGCGTGATGCACGCATTATATAATGAACGCAATCCTTGTGTGCTGCAAATATGGAATAATAACATGAAAAGTGATTTCTTGCCCCTTGCTCTCACCTTTTTCTGCCTCCTCTCCTCTCTTTCCTGCCCTGTGAGAATCCAGCTCTGGCCCACAGCATGCCCTGGATCCCAAAGCCTTAGCAGACGACACACTCAAGGAAGAATCTCAGGATTCCTGTACTGTTCCTGGAAGTGTAGACAGCACAGATTATTCTATCCCCTGTAGCCATATGGTTTTCTCTCTGCTGGTCAGTGTGGTCTGGAAAAGCAGCTGGAAACAGAGGCATGGCGGGGTTCCTTCACCCCACATCACTTCTGAACTATGTCACAAGAATGACTACACTTCTGGCTAAATCTTTTATCTTTAGCCCTCTTTAGAAATGATTCCCCAGTGTCCCACACATACCTAACACCTGCGTACACACGCATCCTAGGATAACATATGTGCACACTAAAGCAGGGCTGTTCAACAGCAGACTGCACTACCATGCATATGGGGAACAAAGGTCACCAACCTGGCCACAGCCCCTCCTCCAGCCACACCAGCAGCACCCCAATGCTGCAGCACTGTGCCGTTGGGGGCAGGGCCTGAGGCCAGGAGAGACAGAGGGGTGTGTGGTTATCGGCAGAAGCCCGGGGAGCAGCAGCAGG
This sequence comes from Octodon degus, assembly GCF_000260255.1. Lineage (NCBI taxonomy): Eukaryota > Metazoa > Chordata > Mammalia > Rodentia > Octodontidae > Octodon > Octodon degus. The sequence continues at coordinate 4,491,000 of NW_004524767.1, read as the reverse complement.
CGGAACACGGGCTTCCCAGACAGGGCGCTGCCTTTGCCACTGCATGTTGTCAAGCTTTGCTGCAGGAGAAAGCCAGGGTGGTCCATTCTCTCCACCACACTCCTTCCGGCCTCAGTCTCTGGTCCTTTCTGGAGACACACCACCCCTTGTGCCCACCATGTCAATGACACAGGGCACTTGGGCACTAGAAGAGGCTGGGTCTGCCTGCGGCTGCTGATGTGGAGAGAGGTCCACAAGGACGTTCAGAAAACAGGAGAGAACTTGGAAAGTAGCAGAAGAGACAGAGTCCCAAGCAGGTGGTGGGACTGGGGATCAGGAACAGGGTTGGGGCAGTGAAGCAGAACAGCGTGTTTGGAAAGAGGGCCACACTGAGTATACAGGAAGGGGGCTGGGTCCCGTCCTGAGCAGCTCATGGAGCCAGAGGCCGAGCCTCCCTTTTTTCCACATTCTGTACCTCTTCTCCATGCCAAGTAAGGAAACCAAGACCATGGCGTCCTGCTTTCTGCCAGCTCTCCCTGAAAGAGTTATATCCTACATAGGTGTGGGGGCAGAACTCGCCTATTCCTGAGAACCATGCTCTGGAGAGCACTATTCCTTACCACGTACTGATGCAACCAGCTCTCCTCTGCATGGCCACAGAGCTTGGAAGCTCCTGAATCTATAACCACTGTGTTCCTTCCGGCTTTGCTGATGCTGCAGACAGAGACCCTGAGCCATATCTGCCCTTCTGGAGATCTGCTTCTCTTTATAGAAAGTGTGATTAGGACTGAATGAGTTCTGTAGACAGGATGCACTGTCTTCACCAGGGGCCTTAAGGGAAGCGCAGCTGGATGCACTGGAGGCAGAGGCATCTAGGCACCTTAGTGGGCTCCAGAGTTTAGTCCACCGTACAACCTCTTGATTCAACCAGGAAGGAAAACAAGACCACAGAGCACATATGACCAGTGTAGAGTCTCCAGCTCCACCCTGGGCCTGTATTTTAAGGCTACTCTGATCTTCCTGTCTTCTCTTGGGTCCTGATCTGCTCCCAGAGGAAGGATTGGAGGGACAGGGAGAGATAAAGGAGTCTCCCACTGCAGATTCAGGTGGGAAGTCCACATTCCCATCTCTGACCTTTGGCGCCTCTTATGGAGCAGACAGGAAGTTAAAGCTGTAGGCTGAAATGAGGGGATCAGACCTGCTCCTCCCTCCACAACCCAGGGAGCCATGGGGGTGAGGGAGAGCCTGAGAAGCTGTCAGCAGGAGGAAGACCAGTGCTGATCTGGGAGGTAGCACACGGTCCTGGGAATGCATGTCCTGAGGGAGACATACAAAGCAATCCAGGAGCCGGTGCTGTCTGAGGAGGGCAGCCTTCACTAACTTGTCCTTCGTTCATCCGTCAGTCAGACCCTCTGCTCCACCCCCCCCCCAGAGACTCCAGGATTTGCCCCTTAGACCAAGGCTAGCTGTACTCTGTGGTTGTGGTTGTGGCGACAGCTGTGTGGCCATAGCAGCAATAACAGTGGTGAATTCTGCGATGGCAGTGTCCCCATGTCCTTGTGGCAGGAGTTGTAATTGCTGAAGTCATCTTCCCAGGAGCATAGAAACATGCTCTTGTTCCTTGGCCGGCATCTGCTTAGGCACCTTACTCCAGCTTACTCCTTTTTGTGAGCACCCACATATGCCTTTCTCCAGATGAGCGTGAAGGGGCAGTCCCCTGAGTGCTGTGCCTGCAGCGGTTCTGTACCTAGATGTAGATGTCACGTCATTGTAGAAGTCACCAAGGGATGACAGTGGCCTCACTATTCTTCTTCAACTTTGGATATCCCCAGAAGGACCCACAGCCACTTAGCTCAGCACAACCTCAGCACTGTGTGCTTGGAGACTTTGTAGGTTTCCACTGGCCCCCACAAACTCCAGATGCAGGTCTAAGGGTGTCCTTGAGACCCCAGTGCTGCTGTCATCCTGAACCATATGCATTTCCATCTGCTACCAGCACTTCCTGGGCTCCTGAATGACCTTTTCATGGATCATGCCTGAGGATTGCTGATCCACAAGCCCCACGAGTCTATGGGCAAAGTGACAGCTGTCCTCTTGCTGCAGGTTTGGTGTATGTACCTTGTGGTGGCACATGTCAAACTAAACATGCTCTGGAACTGGTAGATCTTGGAGTGCCTCACAAATTCTCTCTCTCTCTCTCTCTCTCTCTCTCTCTCTCTCTCTCTCTCTCTCTCTCTGCGTGTGTGTGTGGTACAGGGGATCAAACTTGGGACTTTGCAATTACCAGGTGGGCACTTGTGCCTCTGAGCTATATCCCTGGCCCCCAATACTTGAAGGAGGTGGGGCAGATAATGCGCAGCAGACTCTTGTAGAAGGCATCCTGGAAACAAGGTTGGAACAGACAGACAGAGGATCCTTGGAGTTTGCTGATGAGCCAGGGCTCGCTATAAAAGCAGATCTTTCAAAGGAAAATGAAGATGTCCCAGAGTTCCTTGCAGAGTTGGTGAACAAGCTGCCTTGCTTGTCTGCCCGTTGTGGGTCAAAGAACAGATGAGTTCCTGTTTACAACCTGACTTGTTGATCTTGACTTGGTACAGATAGTAAGCAGCCTCAAAGATGGGCTTGTTGGGCCAGGGCCCATCAGGCTTGGATATCAGATCTCAGAATCCACCTGAGCTGAATGTCCCACCCAGCCTGGAGCCTGCCTTGGGGTTACCCATGTGGCAGGCTTGCATGAACATTTCGGTGACACAGAAGAAGCTCCTAATGGGCAAGGTGGCCCCGGGCATGGAAGTCTCTAGGACAGGGCTGGTTTCTGAGTAGGGGGTACAGCAGTTGTGTGATTTGGCCTTGCTTGTCTGTGAGGGAGTGAAGGTTGTCTAGGAAGCCCTGGATAAGATTGTTGGTGCTGTCCAGCAGGTCTCTAAGCACAGAAGCAAGTTCAGAGGGTCCACCTTCAGGGTGGAAGGGTTGAAGGTATCCAGACAGAGACAGCCAGCTTATTGGAAGGGCTCATGATGAGACTGAAGGAGGCAAAAGACAGTAAGCTGGAGGTGGGGTGGAACTGCTACCACCAGGGTCAGATCCTTATCCTGGTGGGGACACAGACATCAGCTGGAGCAATTGACCAGATACCACTGCCAGGCAATATGACTGGACTGAAGACAGCCAGCCTAGGAAAGTATCCAGCTCTGGGACAGACCCCAAGATCAGAGTCACCCAGACACTTACTGCTGTGGACCACCCTGCTGCTCCCTGACAGGGGGATGTCCAAAATGTGTGGGAACAGGGGTGTCATGGGGGGAGGGATGTAACAGGACCCCAGAGCATTGCAGGTCAGAACAATAGGCTACTGCCATGCTATCGGTGGCCTCCAACCTTTTGGAAGTTCCCTAATCTGACAGCAGCTGCTATACATTGCTAAAATGAGAAAAGGTTGCTAATCCTGAAGCCTTTGATATGCCTTCTGTGTTCACTGCCTCAGCTTCTGAGTCAGCTCCTGATGCAGCCGAGTGGCACTGTCCTTGTCATGGAGCAGGGCAAGGAACTCAGCTGCTGTCCCTAGTCTTCCCTTGGCACCTGGGGACTTGGGTGGAGCTGTTGATGCTCAGGGCCATTGCTGTTCTGGGAGCCCGTAGCTGAGCAGCAGGCAGGCAAGATCACTGGATCAGATGCGACGTAGTGGGCCACGTTCAGCAGTAGGACCTCCATCAGTCCTTAGTCTCAGCAACAAGATTCTGCCCTTGTGCTCTCTTGCTTTAGGAGGAGTGTTCGAGTGAGCTGCAGCCCATCTGGATGTCTGCCTGTCCATTCATCGGTGAGCCTCATGAGTTCCATGTCTACTGGTGGGACTGTGCTGTCACTGCTAGTAAGAAGAATACACGCTACTCAGTTGTAGGCTTCTGCAGCTGCTCCGGGTGTGGCAGCTCTGGCGGTTCATCTCATGTGGCTTTTTGAGGCAGGGTCTCAGTATGCCCTTGTAGTTCAGGCTGGCCTTCCACTCACTATGTAGTCCAGACTGGTCTTGAACTCACAGCAATCCTGCTGCCTCAGCCTCCTGAGTGCTGGGATTACAGACATACGCCAACACTCCCAGCTACACTGTTCAAATATTAAAACAGATGGAAATATTGCATTAAGTGTGATAAACTTCAATGCTATCAGTCAACTCTTTCAATATTCAATGCTATGAAATTAGTTCATTCTATGTATTATTTCCAACCTTGTTATTGTATTTGCAAACTCACAGGCATAAATAAAAGGATACTCTTTAGGGAGTCTTCGTATTATTGCAATATTCTTATAAACTTGCAGAAAATAAAAGGTAGTTCTTATGTTATCATGGATTAGTACAATTCAGTTATTTATTTGATTTGTCATGAGGAGCAGGGGACTTCTGATGTGCAAGATAAAGCAAAATGACAGCTACTATAAAATCCTAACCTTACATCCATTTGCTATAATACTCTAATGTGTCTACATTATTATCTTTGCATACTTTATTAACCATCTTTCTGCCATTGTGACAAAGTACATGAGAAAAACAATTTAGAAGGAAAATTGGGCTTGAGAGATAGCTCAGTGGAATAAGTGCTTGCCTGGCAAGTGCAAGGTCTTGAGTTCAGTCCCTGGAACCACACACACAAAAGTGAGAGAAAGAAAAAAAAAATGTTACTTCAGCTCATGAGTTGTGAGGGTTTGGTCCAGGGTCACTTGGCTCTATGATTTCTGGCCTGTGGGGAGAAGGATCACCATGGAAGAAAGTATACAGTCGAGCAAATTGCTCACTGCCCGGCAGCCAGGAGGGAGGACTTAGAGAACATAATCTCTTCCAAGGTTATCCCATAGTGCCTTGCTTCCTCCAGTCAGGCCCACTTAATTCTGAACATTTCCAGTGTGTGCCCATAGTTGCACCAGCTAGGGTCATGCACTGAATACAGGAGAATCTGAGTTCCCAACTGTAGCGCGCGCACACACACACACACACACACACACAGGAATATGAACCTACAATTAAAAATCTTTGTGTGTGCTTGCATACAGTTGTGTTCTTATTTTTGAGAGATGATAAGTAAAGTATCTTTTTAAAAAATTTATTCTGTACTCGAAGAAATAAATAGTAAAGCAAATTTTGCCATGTAAGTTTTTACTCATCTGGCTGCCAACCTTAAAGCCTCACAGGAAATGAACCACAACCTATTTTTTTAACTGTAAAATATCACAATCTTACTCTAAACAGATACTTGAAATGCTATGAACATAATACAATTATCTTCTGTGGGGGTTTTGATGACATATTAAATTGCTAGACCCATAGTCATATTTTCTCTATGCTAGAAAAGGATTTATGCTGTCAATACAATATTAGTATATCTTATAAAACACACCTGCTGATCACCGATTTGCCAAGCTATTTATTTATTGTTTATTTGTTTATTTATAATGTAGTTAGTACAGGGTCTACAGGGTCTCATTACACAGATTGGACTCCTAGTGATCCTCCTGTTTTCAGCCTCCCAAGCTCTGGGATTACAGGTGTGCGTCACCACACCCAGTCTCAATCACAGTATTAGCATGCCCCGAGGGCAGGGCGGACATGGCATGCTGGGGATGGAAACCCTGCTCCTGCCCCTGCATGAGCAGGTGCTTTAGTCCAGTGAGCTATCTGGCTGGCCCTGCCAAGCCATTTGATTTAGAACAGTAAACATAAAGCCTTGCCCTTCATATTTGTTCTGTACATTGCCCTCTTCCCATGTGGTACCAAGTAAAGTTAATCTCTCATATTCACTGAGGTAGAAAAATATTTACAATCTATCATCATACCAAGGTAGAATATTTTCAATGGGTAAGTATGAGTATTTGTATAACTTCACTCCTTACATGTATAAATTTTTAAATAATCTTTAATTTTGCCATAAAATTTTGATCCCCACCATTTTCAATCTAATGCTTAGAAAGAATAATAGAGTGAACATCATTCTTCAATGCTGTAAGTATTGGAACTAGCAGGTCCACATTCAGTGAAGAATAGTATCAAAAATGTCTTCTGGGTCATTTAATGTCAAAATTTACAGCAATCTAGTGTCACTAAAAATTATTTATTTCAAAATACTTCTTGCTCTATTTCCAGATTTTCAAAGCACTTTTGAGAGGAACATGTAGTTTCTTTGTATCTTTATCTTAAAATGTTTAAGCACTGGGGTGGGATCTCTGTAAGTCCAGTTTCACCAGAATGACAGACCCTGATCTTTGAGCTATCTGCAAAGGCCAATAAATACCATCTTCTCCCTATGTTATGAGAAGAGAATCTGAAATAGTGTATATATTCAAATCTATTCTCAAATCACCCATAAGGTCTTAAAGATAAACATTTAGAGTATAGAGAAGTAAAACTTCACTTCTGACCTGAGGAACATGAAAATTAAATTGCCCTGAGATAGACTCGCAGGCGCCAGACATGTATTTAAGTTTATGTAATATTCACACCCTCAAGGGGATATGGAGGGTCAGCCAAATAGCTCTGCAGATTAAAGTGCCTGCAAGCAGGTTCAGGGCCCAGGGGTTTGATCCCCAAGCCTGCTGTGCCGGGCTGCCCCAGGGGCGCGCTGAGATGGCAATTTAGACTGAGCGTGGTGGTGCGCCCCCGTAATCCCAGCTCTTGGGAGGCTATAAACAGGCGGATCACTATGAGTCTGACCTAGTAGTGGGACCCTGAACACCCTGTAGACCCCTCCCTAAAATACAAAATAAAAAAAAAAAAGATATGGAGATTCCAAGAATAATAAAAAAAAGAATGAACCAAGCATTTTTTATTACAAAGGGTGATGAGAAGAAATTATAAAAAACAAAACAAAAAAAAAGTACAAAAACAAATAAACAAACAAAGAAACCCACTAAATTATGTAGAGAAGCTAAAGAAAAATATACATCAATAACATCTGCCTACACGGGCTTCTGCCTGTCTCTGACACACCAGGGGCGCCTATGTCCCTCAGCCCTGAGAGCGCACTCCTTGGCGTACATTTACTTTTTTCTTCATTCATTTGGGTACCACCATCCAGTCAATCTCCTGACTGGATTTTGTATTCTTATGGCCATTATGAAATGTTCT
>NW_004524767.1:4433787-4483675 GCF_000260255.1 Octodon degus | reverse complement strand
AGGAGAAGGAGAAGGAGAAGGAGCAGCATTACTATAAGTAGTTCTTGAACAATATAAAAAAAGTTTTGTATTTAATTTATGGGAAAATGCATTAAATATATTTAATTTACAAGACCCTAATACACATATATTTATAATTGAAATTCTAATCAATAACTTTTCACTCAATATTAAAAAAAGAAATAGAATTCTGGAGTCTTTTACAGTTGGTAGCTTCATTAAAATTTTGTCTGGGGATTCTTCATAATCAATAAAAATAAGGTGCTATAATTTATTGGCTTGAATAAATTTTCACAAGGTGCTTGTCATGTCTCATATGAGATGCCCTCCTAACCCCTCATGCACTCATTGGTGGGGCGTTGGGGAGGTGGCTGGGTGAGGGGCGTGAGTCCTAATAAGGATGGAAATAAGGATGTGTGGTAACTAATTAGCGCACTGGTGATTGGTCTAGCACACCTCCGGGTGTGGGTGAAGGAAGCCCCACGCTGGGTGTGGGGGCCACCGCCCATAGGCTTGCAGCCTGGGTGGGACCAAAGAGAAATGAGTGCTTACCGTTCTTCTGTGTGCTCTGCTATGGACTGTGTCCCTTCTGCGGTGCCCCTCAGTCATGAAACCTATGTTGGAGTCAGCAAACTACAGACCAAAACCTCTACAAACTGTAAGCTAAAATAAACCTTTTCCTCCTTTAACCTTGGGCATATTTTGTCTCAGCAACAAGAAAGCAGACCAAGACAATGCTTGTTGCATGGACATATAAAATATTAGCTCCAAAAGCAATATTGGATATCAGTAAGGCAACTTATTTTATTTTACATATCAAGAAAAATAAATATCTGAAATATGAAGTGCCCTGTGTGCTGAAGTCATTAGTCCTAAACATGATTGGACATCGTTCCTTGCAGAATTGCCTGGCTTTTTGCTGGGTCAGAGAGACCAATGTGCTAAAGGCACTTGTGTCTTTTTTATTACTATGGACATGTTTGTCTGATGCTTCAGCAGAACACTGATGTCCCTACTCTACTTCCTATTTTATGGAAAGGACAAATTGAGATTTACAGAAAAAGAAAAAGTAGAAGTGCAAGGATGATATTATAGTAAAATAGAAATAAAAATGCAAGATTTCTTTCATTTTCTAGAATACTTTTTATGAACAAAATTGCTTTAATTACAGACAAGAGAAATCAAAAGAATGAAATAAATTATAGAAACAAACTTATTTTTTTATACCTGCTAACAGGTGCTAGCACCTGTGTCAATTCTCTGAAAAGAGTTTTCTGTAGCCAAAATCTCATTATCATAAAACCCAAGATAAAAGAAAAAAAAATCATCTATGAGGCACTGAGACTGATTTAGTTTTCAAATGCAAAGCAGCAGCACTAGTGTATTGGAAAAACCTGTAGAGAAAAAAAAAATGATATCCTTGGGCCTCGAGTGTGCTCTCAGACAATACACGGACTGATTGGACATGCAGGAGTGAGGAAGGTGTCACGTTCTTATTCTAAGAAGTTTCAACTTGGAAAGCCAATCTGTGGACAGCTGCAGCAGCTCATTCTTTTATTGAGCAAGAAAAAAAAGAAAGAAAGAAAAGACTGATACTGGAGGACAGGCAGAAGCAGATACTTTTGCTAAGATTATTTGCTCTTAACACCTTCTATGAAAGTTTTTTTTTTTTTTTAAACTTCTTCTAGTATTACACATTGCTATCCTCAGTGTAGTTGCTTAGTTCACAGGTATCAGCAGATGTAGTTAGTCAGGGTGAGAATTCTACTCTTTAACTGCTGTTTTCAAAAACCTGATGGAGATTCTTAGGACCATTGCCTTAATCATCTTTTTAAGTAAATGTATGGTTCTGCCCCTGCCATATTTCCTAATTTTTTCCTTTCTCTCTCTTTGTTGTTTAAACGTTAAGTGCTCACTTTCCATTTAACTGTGCTATACCTTTCCATTTTTATTTCTTCTTTTGAGTTCTTACACTAGGAAGACTATACAATATTTACACATATGGGTCTGGTTTATTTCACTTATGAATATATCTTCAAGCTGCATCCACTTATAAATGAAGGCTTCGAGTTTATTATTCTTTATAGCTGAGTAACACTTCATTGTATAAAAGCACCACATCTTTTTCATCCATTCCTCACTTGAAGTGCATTTTGGTTGTTTCCAAGATTTGTCTATCACAAATTGTGCTGCTATAAACATAGGCGCACATATATTACTATGATATGATGTTTTCATTTTGGTCTTCTAAATGTATACTGCTTCTAATGTCATACCAATTATTGCTATACTGTCTTTAAAGTAATTTTTTAAAAGGTACTAAAAGAAAACAAGAGACAAAAAAGTCATAGCATTGTCCTGCTACAGTGTTGTACATGGTTTGATTTCTAAATTTCTGTGTAAAAACATGTAATTGGTTTTTTTTCGCATTCTATAGGGATTTAAATTTTAGAATATCCATGGTTGCTGGAAAATAGCAGTTCCATGCAAAGTCCTGAGTTCAATCCCCAGTACTGGGGGGAAAAATAAGAAGAAGAAAGAAAGAAAGAAAAGAAAATAGCAGTTCCATGTTATGTCTAAGGTGGTTGATGTTCAGATAGTGATGTTAAGATCAACTGCCTCTGTCACAGGGTAATAATATCATTAAGGTTCTCTTCTGTATGTTTAACAACTAAAGTTTACACACCAAAAATTAGAGAAATAGAGGGGCTACAAGCACAGCTAACATTTTGGTCCTAGCAGTTCAAGGTCAGTGAGGACTCAGGACATAAGAGAGCCTGTGCTGTGACAGCTTGTAACTCAGTGGAGTCCCAAATTTTCTGATCAATGAGATTATGGGGCCAAAGAGGAAAGTGATCAATGATGTAGAGTGTGCCCAAGGAGAGTTGCATGGAGAGAAAACATTCTCTCAGGCTTTCACAGAGAGCAATCAGTCAAGCAAAGGCCGTGACTCATCCAGATGGCTGACACTGACAAAGATCTACATGGTACTGTATGTGGTTGCAGTGTAAATCCTGAGAGGACTTGACTGGCATAGTCAGATACAAAAGTTATATTTTTAGTTATGTAGGTCTTGTTCTAATTTTATTTTAACAATCCAGCAGAAAAGTGTAACCATGAGGTATAAAAAGTAAAGCTATATTAATATGCTGAGCTGTAAAAGGCTCAAGTCAACAACTTCAGACATTAGCCAGTTGTGCTGATAATTCACTACTATTATGGAGTACAGGACTATATTGGGTTATTTTGCTGAATTCAAGTACATACAATCTTTAGACTGCTTTCAACTATGAAAAGGTCCTTTAAAGACTTCTCCAAATACAGCTTCTCTAACTGCAGTGGAACACTCATCTCTTAAAAAACAAAACAGAAAAGGGGGATATGTTGGGAGCCACGAAGCTAGGAAATCGATCAAATGTGTGCAGGTGGGACTTGGCCCAGTGCCTAAAGCAGACAAGCTACTTCTCTCCTAAGATGATCATCCTGTCTGGTTAAGGTTAGCTATGAGCTGCTGTGCAACCTAGTGTTATGTGTTACTGACTTCACGAAAGTGTAAATAAAGGACAATTTTGCTGTGAAAAAAAAAAAGGGAAGAAAAAAATATGTATGTGTACACAAGAGAGTTAGGATAGATAGAAACTCTTTTTCTTAGTTCACTGAGAATAAGTTTGTACTAATATTGTTTAGGCAAGATGTCATGTCTGCACCTTGTACTATGAAAAACTACTACAAAGACAACAATGTGCAATGTATTAATTACTGTAAATGTCCTATTAGCCTGTTTTAAAACTGTTTCATTGCTATTTTATCTTTTTTCTCATTAAAATGAATAAAAATTTAAAAAGAAAAAAGGAACAGTTCTGTGATACATTATATGTGAACATATGGACATATGTTTTCTGTACATATTTATGTATATATATATATATATATATTATGAAAGTATATGTATTGCTTCAAAAAGGGAAGCAAAAGAACAAAAAGGTAGGATGAAGGAACTGAAACTCAGATAAAAACAGTCCATTAACAAACTCTTAACTTGATAATCCCAACAAAGTTATTTTCATTTAATATGAATTTTGCTTTACAGAAAATTCAGAAGAAGATCAAACTTACACATGCCTAAATTTGTGTACCAAGGGAAGAGTAATGAGGATTCCATCTGAACCAGTTCTGTAAGCATAAAACACCAAAGTGATTAAGACAAGAAATTGTTGTGAAAAATTGATATTGGTATATTCTCAGCTTTGATAAATGTTCAATATAAAAAGAAAATATTAAAGGAAACATTCACTGTTCGTAAAAAGGGTTTACTACATTCTGCATTATGCTACTGAATATTCCTTATCTAATTATCACCACTGAATTTGTAGCTAAGAAGATTAGTAGCATTACTATCAAAGTGTAAAAGGTCTTATAGAACAAACTAAACATAGTTATTAAAAAGGAAGAAAAAGAAGAGAAGAAATAAAAAGAAAGAACAAAGAGAAAGAATGAAAGAAAGAAAGAGAGAAAAGAGGGAATGAAGGAATGGAGCAAGGAACGTTTTTAGTTTTTAGGTTTTTTTTAGTTTTTTAGTTTTTTTGTTTGTTTGTTTTTAGTTTTTTTACTATCCCAAATAATTACAGAGCCAAACTTTGACTTGTGATTTTTCTCTGGTCCCAGTTTTTCTCATTTAAAATTAGAGAACAGGGCCAGCTAAATAGCTCAGCAGATTAAAGTGCCTGCAAGTAGGTGCAGGGCCCGGGGGTTCAATCCCTGGGCCTGCCCTGCTGGCTCTGCCCCCGGGGCATGCTGAGACAGCAATTGAGAGGCTGTAAAGAGGCAGATCACTATGAGTCTGATCCAGTAGTGAGACCCTGAACACCCTGTAGACCCTTCCCTAAAAAAATGCAAATGAATAAATAAATAAAAATAAAAATAAATAAATAAATAATATTAGAGAACAAAAGTATTATTAGTTTCAGCTCTGTAAGTCATATAAATACATGAGCAAATGAGATGTCTGATTAAAAACACAGCCAAAATCTGACTGTTCTATAACAAGGTAGAGAACACATTTTTAATAGAGCTAGGCAGAAATGAGATCTCATGTCTGTGCTATACACCTCTCTCTCTCTCTCTCTCTGTCTCTCTCTCTAAGAGTGAATCTTTGCAACTGGTGCAGATAAAAGTATGGTGATTAGAATAAAGGAAATACAGGGATATGGTTCAGTGGCACAGCACCTGCCCAGCAAGCTCAAGGTCCTGAGTTCAATTCCCAGTACCAAACAACAAACAGAAAAATAGAGTAAAGATTATCCTGTAGATCATTCTTAAAATTTATATGCAGAGCACATTTTCTTCATCTTTTACTCTTGCCTTTATACTAAAATTGTCTATGAATAATTCTACTTTGTTCCTTCAATATATTAATATGCTGACCGTAAAACCATATGGACTTCTTAGGGAAGGGTTGGTAATATGTCAGAAAGTACAGAGTTTCAAAAACTCACCACCTCACTCAGCTGCAGAGTATCACTATGTACTATGTCACTCCCCAGTTGTTTTCTATTTCCTTCTTCATTTAATGAGCATATGTCAGCATGCAGCTCAATCCCTTTCCTCAATATTGAAAGTATGGTTTTATCATACCCTAACTCTACTTGCATAGATACATTTCATTGCTTAATTCATTGTCCATTTATGACTATGTCACCTTCATATGATGCCATTACCTTTATTGTGCCCTGAGAAACTGATTCAATATTGAAATGTAAACATTTTTTTTCCTTCTGTTTCAATATTCCTTAGACCGATTTCATAAATGATTCTACCGTATACATTTCAGAACTCATTCTCAAATTTTAAATTTCTAATTATTATATTTCCTTTTGGATTAACCAATTCTCTTCTTACTTTCATCTCACCAAACTTGTAGATTCTTGTAGCCATTTCCTCACTTACTTAGGAAATCATCTCAAATGTAATGATCTATATACCTAGTTATCTAGCTATGTATGTGCATAAATATATATTTTATTTATGTATGTAAAATCCCTGAATTCCTTTTTGTTTTAAAAATAGAATGAATACTCAGGGAAAATACAGGAGTGCTGTCCACAGGTGTCCATTTGGGTTGCTATAATATCAAAACTAAGAGGCCAAAAAGTAACAGAAATTTGTGGCTCATAATTCTGACTCCAGGAGGACCAAGAATGAAGGTGTGCAAGATTCAGTGTCTGATGGAAGTTTGGTGGCAGAAAAGCCAATCTTTGCTGGGTCTCTTTCCTTACAAGATGGATTCACTCACATGCACATCAATACCTCCCCTAAATATCATTATTTTAGTCTTAGAACTCCACCATCCAGCTGTTGGAAGCACCAAAGTTTGGATCATAAAAAGCAGTATTGCAGAATTTTCAGTAAGAACATGGGCCTCTGAGCCACACACCAAGCTGGTTTTGTTTCTGTTTTAAGATAGACTCTCTTTTAGCGATACCCAGGCTGCGCACCAACTCGCAATCTCTGCCTCGGCCTCCTGAGCTCGGGGATTACAGGTGTGTGCCACGGCACTCAGCTGCAATCAGTATTTCTTTAAAACAGATGGACTCATGCTGAGGAAGCTTTGCTTTAGGGGCCTATAACTAGAGAAGAACACATTTGCCTCTTTTAGGAAAGGTAAAACTCACACCATGATATTGTACTTTCATTGACAGCAAAACTTGTATTTAGTCGTGCTTCTAGGATGCTTTTAATTCCAACATAACCTCAGGCAGTTTTCATATTCTGTTTCACTTTTCTGTTGCATTGAAGGCGAGAGAAATTTACTATAAATGATAAACTATGCCTTTACCGTATTATGTTTGGTGTACAAACTTGAGTCAACTTATTTTCTCCTCTGCAGTTAAATTCATTCATACCTTTACTGATCAACCACACAGACATTGACAGGGATAAGATACCATGTGATTTGGGGAACATGAGGAGGCAGCAGGGCACAGTGCTGAGTTGAGGTGAGCAGCCCTGGGCCGTGGGTCACCAAGAAAACCCCGCAGGGCAGGTTCTGTCCAAGCCACATAGGAGCTCTCTCATTCTGGCCAGGACTGCATTCATTTCATTGAAGAAATTTTTATGTAAATGTACTCACATTTCTTCTACTGCATCAGTAAAGTAGAATTAAAAATACTACCTCTATCAGTGTTGTGAACATAAAAGGTACAACATTTTGGCTGACCCTAACAAGCATGCTGTGATCACAATGGGCTTTTGCTTTTTGGCCTAAGCCAGTTATAAAATTGAAATAAGGCATGGGTCACAATTTTGAGGTAACTATACAATTAAAAATTGTTAGGTACATTAAGAAAGTTAAAAAAGCATAAGAATAATTCTGTATTTTATTTAAATAAATATCCACCATCTATTTATTACCTGTAATGTTGTCCTCATCAAATATAGTGTCGCAATGTCAGGAAAAGTGGCACCCATTCAAGTTCCAGTCTACAACCCAAGACCAATCACATAGAAGTTGCCTGCCATTAGTCATGCTCCTTCTAAAACATTACACATATCATATATGTTTTATATTCATTATACACAGCTTCTGTACATTGTCAGGAATGCTGAAAGTTTCAGGTTTTCCTTTCAATCTTAGCTTCCTGAACACTGCCAGAGAAGCTTAAACCCTATGTATCGCACTCCCATATTTTCCTTCACAGTATCTGTTTAGCTGTCCTCTACACATTTTTCTTCTTCAGGATAAATAGTACTCATCTCCTTTCTAAAATGTTAAGGTCTTGAGGATGTGACTGGAGTCTTCTGCACCTCACATCCAGTGTTATAAGCAATGGGAGCCCACATGAAAGACTGACATTGAGCTCTGTCGGGGCTTATACGTGCATCACTGTAAAGACTGATGTGCGGAAGCCCGCAGTCAGGTTACTCAGAAAACGACGAGAGAACAGTTTGGGTTTCTGATTTTAAAAATACAGGCTTGAAATAAATATTAAAGAGAGTTCTCATTTGGTTAGAATAGTGACAAGTAGAAGGCAAATATAAATAGTCGAGAATAGCTGAAAAATATGTATATTTTGCCCTACTAAGAGCATGGAGCAGTGGGTCAAGCAGCAGCGTTCCTTTGGTCAACGACCTAATCTGTGACAACTAACACAAAGCAGAAGGGAAAGAACACCTGTGTAGGCAATGAGAACTGACCAGCACTTTTGAAAAAAAGGACTTTTGATGCAGAGCTTAACCCAAGCAGTAATGATTGATGTATTGGGAGGCTGAATGTACTGTTCATTTTTTATATTTGATGAGAGAAGCCTATGAGCTAGAGAACAAAAATAAGGTTTATAGCATATTATTTGTATTTGATTGAGGGCTTTCTGGAACATTAATAAATAAGAAAAGCAAAATTAAAAATTTAATTATTTGTTATGGATAAAACAAGCAAGGTAACTCTATAAGGTCTTATTGGTGTTATACGCTCTAGAAAAATAAGTCAGAAAGAAGTCTCTGAGAGAAAAAGATTTCCTTGCCCACAAGGATCAAACTAGCACAGGCATTTTTATAGAATGAGATTGATGGAACATGGTGCATGTTCCTCTCCTATGTCACTGCAAATCTGTTGGAACTTTCCGTGTTGAAAGAGTTGGTTCTTATAAAAATGACAGCATTATGGAGTGCGGCGGCAACAAAAAACAGACATACACAAATCCGCACGCAACAGCAAGAAATTTCTTAATTCAGAAGTGTGTGGCAGCTAGGAGTCAACAGATCTAGTCGGATCTCGTTGGAAGCAGCAGGCTCCACCGCACACGTGTCTCGCTGTCTCTCTCCCGGGCACCAGCCAGTTGGGCTAAACACAGTCTTCCAGTGTTGCCAGTGACACACACACAGCACTGGAAAGCACACTTCTAGTTGATGTTCTCCTGTGCATTTGTAAAAGGTTTGAGTTGGTCTTCCAAGGGTTCGTGAATTTGAAACTTGTTCCGTCAGTGGCAGTGTGAAGAGGTGGTGGGCATTTAAGAGGTGACTTCCAATGGGCTGTCACTGGGTCCCTGGCGCAGTACCATCAGAAGGGAGGAAGGCAGCTTTTCTAGGATTCTGGCTGTTTCTTGGGAGAAAGCTTACATAAATGAGCAAGACTGAGCACTCTCACTCTCTCTGCTGCCCTGTCTCATCAGGTGAGCCACCTCTCTGCCACCCTCCTGCCACCGAACCACACTGATGAGAGGCAGCCGACAGAGTCCTCACAGAGCTGGACCCGTGGAGCTCTTTGTTTTTGAACAGTCAGCCTCAGAAGCTGAGCTAAGTAACTTATTTTGTTTTTACATTACCCAGGCCTAGTTATCTTGCTATAGCAATGGCAGTTGCGCTAAGTAGATGCCACATTATGTCAAATGACATCTTGTTGAACAAATGTTCTCATATTGTGGAGTCCAACATCCAGGACTGAGTCAATACATTCTCCCTATGAGCATGAGGGACTGTCATGAGTATCTCAATAATAGTCTAAGCTACCACCTAGGTCAGAATAAACATCAAACTTCTGCCCAGTCTCTCGCACTCACCTTTGACCCTGTCTTTCATGATAGACTGTTGTTTCACTCCCAAGTGTGAATCCTTATGCACAGCAGCTATAGGAGAAGCCAGGAGCTCTGTGCGAAGCTGGACACCTTCAGCTACAGAGATTGCAAGCCAGTGGACTGGCCCTTGTTTGCCATCTTGAGCAGGTTGCAAACCACAGTATTTTCTACCATTGTGATAACTGATTCTGCAAAATCAGGTTGTTGAGTGACCTGAAAATTTCCAATTTGTATTGAGGCTTAAATTGGTACTGAAAAACTCTCTAACTACTTAATCTGGTTCAGTTATTAACACATCTCCACTTAGTGTTAGAAAATGAACTTCATTTTTCCCCAAATGTTCTAAGTTATCCTTGAATTGAAAGAAAAAATACATTGTTTTATGTGATATTTTCACCCTATATACATGCTGTCATTAATTTATGACAATTTAAACATTCAATAACAAGAAGAAAAGATAATTAGTAACAATGATTACCTTTGTAGTTATAAATTGTTACTATGGGGCATAAATTGTCAAATTGCATGCCAAATAAATTTACACTCTGAAGTTTGGAAATAAATTAATTATATACTATGTTAGTAATGGAAGATAACATCTCATTCCAAATATTTCAAGTAGTATAGGGCCATACCACCTTGAACATGACCAATCTTGTCCAAAAAATCACACGTTTAGTAAGTCTATACATCTCAATGAAGTCGTTTGTTAGTTCAGCGTTACTCAATATCCAACACTGACGTTCAATATTTTAAAAATAAGACTATACTAGCAGATGATTTATAAAGCTATTGTTGAAGTAAATTTTAATTCTCAAAACTACTATGCCCATTCCAAGTGTAAATCCAGACCTAAAAAATGATAAAAACAGCTGTAGAGTCCATTGCTGCCACAAGAGGGAAGTCTTCCCACAGAGAATTTGTAATGTGTGTGTTTTTTTGTTGTTGGTTTGTTTTGTTTAATATTTTGAGTTTTCTTCTCTAAGTATTATATAAGTAAAATTTGAATTTTAAAGACAATTTCATTGTAGTAAGAATTTAAGACTTATATTTTTTACAACCACAAGTATTTAAAGTTATTTGTCTTAAACATATGTGTTTAAAAAATATGGCTCAACCATGACATCATTAGTAACTGTAGCATACTATTTGAGCAGAAAGCATTTAATTTAAATAAATAACTTTCTGCAGATATGAACATTTGCAAAACTAGCATATTTGGGCAATAGGCAGAGGTTCTCAAAAACAATGGATTTATATTTTATGTAATATGTCTTTAGAATAGAGCTCTAAATTTCCTTCTGCTTTTCCACTGACTATATAATGGGGTTTGTATCTCCTTTTCCTGAAGCTCATATGAATTCACTTGAGTTCATAGTTGACTCAAGTTCACAGTTCATTTCTCAAGATCTCCACTTAAGGAAAAGTATGTTTCAGTGTTGTCTTTAGCTGTTGGTCAGTTCAGGAAGTGAAATCTCTTGCAAGAGATACGAATCCTTATGCTAGATCTAATACTACTTGATGAAGTAGTGTCCTTTATGAAAATCAGTTTACTGTGTTAAAACTAACCCCTGCGCCTCTTCAACTATAAAACCAGTAGTCTGAGTTCCTCTCCTTGGAGACGCTTCCTCAACCTTTTTCCTCCATTCCTTCCTATAACATGGATATACCTTTTTTTTTTTTTTTTTTTTTGTATTTTAGGGAAGGGTCTAAAGGATGTTCAGAGTCTCACTACTAGATCAGAGTCATAGTGATCCACCTGTTCATAGCCTCCCAAGAGCTGGGATTACAGTTGCGCACCACCACACCCAGTCTCAATCACCCTCTCAGTGTGCCCTGGGGATGGGGCCAGCACGGCAGGCCTTGGTCTCCATGCCTACTTGCAGGTGCTTTAATATGCCAAGCTATTTTGCCAGCCCTGATATACCCTTTTTGCACTGGAAAGAAAATCATAAAGAGTAAGCGTTAGTTCATCTTGCACTTGTGCTCTATTCTACCTTGCTTTATAATGACAGTGTTTCTCTGGGGAGTAGGTTTAAGTCCCATCTTATTTCAAGCCAATTGTAGTTTAAAGGCCTTGGTTTATCTTATTTTGCTTGCTCCTTTAAATTGTCTCTTAAAACATTAAAATACACAAGAATCAGGACTTTAAATCAAAGTTTAAAATGAGGACTTGAAAAATGCTGTTCAGGGCTATGGAGATAACTCAGTGGTCTAAGTGCCTGCCTGGCAAGTGCAAAGGCCTGTGTTCAATCCCCTGTACTGAATGCTGTGCTGCAGTGCTGGCCACCGACACTGGATGTGGTGGTACAAGCCTGTAATCCCAGCGTTAGGGAGGCTGAAACAGGAGGATCACTGGGTGTCAGAGCTGCATAGTGAGACCCTGTACCTAATAAATATTTTCATTTAAAATGCTCTCCTCCTGACCCACAAGTTCTTCTACATTATACTTAGGGAGGAAGATAAATCACATTGCGCTATAGGTGCTAAACAGTGCGATAGTCTTTATGAAGAGCAGCGCACGGGCTACTGATGATGAGCACCCAATGTCTGTACTTGCTCAGGGCTGCGGCAGCAGTTTCTGTGGCTGCTCTCATCCGCAGGTGTGACAGCAACACAAACAGTGTAGAAGTGACCTTTTCCGTTCTAAAGGACATGATTCTTCAGTCAAGGATGTGCAAATAGCTGTGCTCCCCTACTGGTGCTTCAAAGCAGTATCTCAAAACTCATTTCTAATTAGCTGTAAAAGCGCTAGGTACCTGACAATTAGGTTGTTACACACAGGTGTTTTGCTGCTGGAAGAGCCATTTCGCTACTCAGCTCAACAACGTGCATATGTTCATCTTGTTTGACTTGGTTTATGATTATGTGCAATAGTACAGAACGAAAAATTGTTTTCAAAATGTTAACTGCCTCATGCCAATGGAGACAGGGATGCTATCATGTTAGTACTAAACATTTGCTTTCTTCTTTTGAAATTTCTGTCCCTTGATTTTCCCCAGATATGACACTGGGCGAATTCACAATCCATCATCCATGTGAAGATGCAGAATGATGAATCCGAGCATAAAATGGCTTGGAGGGACTTTGTTTCCAAGATGTAAATATGGTGTCTCTGGGCTCCCATCTTGTGTGTTCACAGCTCCAGAGGCAAAGAAAAGAAAATTAGCACAAGATATGTGGGGATGTAGTGGATCAGACAGGAAGCTAAAACAAGTCCAAGATACTCTGGGGAATCACACAAGAAATACATGTTAAGGACCCAGAGGTTTGCACAGCTCTGCCTCACTGAGGTCACAGTGCTAGGTAAGGAAACTATTACAACACAGTTCTGCAACAGAGAAGTAACTGAATAAAACATGCAGAAAACTCATATTTACTTGGTCCTAATTATGTGCTGGAGGATTTGTTAGCACCGCAGGAGAACCCTGAACTGTTGATGCTGTTATCCTCATTGTTCAAAAAAGGAACTAGGACTAAGAGAAATTGAATAATTTCTCAAGGTTCTCATATCTCATTAGTGCCAGAACATGAACTTTGACCCAAGGATACATTATGCAAGGACTGGTTTAGTTAAACAGGTATGCAGAAATTCTAAGTGTCTTCCGGAAATTAAAGGACCAATGAAGCCTCCCTGGTTTACACTTGTCTTTTCCAGGCTTATTTGCCTAGAAGTCTTGCAGTGTTTTTCTGTTACTACGGAGAACCCGGGGAATCACCAATGCTTCCCGAGGAAAGACCATGTTGGAATCCTTTCCCCTTTGTTTCAGTGAGGTCTCTTCCTCAGTTGCATATTTTTTTCTTCTTTTCCTGAAAGCAAGAATGAAAGGTGTTCTATGAATACTGAGAAAGTGCGATGTTCCTACTTCTCCTATCATTCATCTCCAATATAACATTGAATTAAAATCAGGCCTAAAAGTAACAAAGAAAAATTCAGAAGATACATAGTGTGTAGGATTTATACCCAGAATGATCACACAGACATGACATGGGTCCTGGTTCGTACTTTCAAGCCACTGGGCACTGCAGCCCGGGCCCCTCAAGATGTCCTCAGATGGGCTACTGTGTACCGCACACGGAGCATGCTTCCTAACCTCTGCATTCCTGGGCTTTTGTGTTGGTCAGCTCAACAGATTGCAGCAGAGATGATCACAGACTCTCCCTGAAGCCCAGCCCGCAGCTGGGAGGCCTTATGCTCCCTCTGTACACGGTTGTGCTTGGACTACAGAGTGTTCTGCTGGCCGAGGCCTCTCTCCTGCAGAACCAAGGAGTCAGAAGTATCTAACTCCCTCCTCTAGCACCTGCCTCAGGATCGCTGTTTCTCTCTAATTTCTTGTATCAGACTTAATTGGCTTCTATCACAATTATGATAATCCTGCAGATCATGGTTAAATGTAGTGTGAGGCATCTAAAGTGCAGTGACTTAAGTAGCAGGTGCCAGAGGCTGTTGGGGTTGCTTCAGGAGAATTTATTAAGAGGCAGAAGCAACTCGGGTGTCAAAGAGAATCAGACGTGGTGGCACATGGCTGTGATCCTAGCACTGGGGAGGCCAAGGCAGGAAGATGGAAAGTTTAAGGTTAGTCTGGGCTGCATTTGTAGTTCAAGTTCAGCTTCTGAGACTGCCTCTCAAAAAACAAATAAATGAACAACCAACCTATGATGCTTCAGCTTCTCTGCCAAACAACAGAAAAACAGGTTTAGGATTAAGGGAGATGCACAACTGATCTAGTGGCTATTTGTAGGGTAACATTACTATACATAGTTTTCTAAGTCAGTGTCCTGTCAGTGTCATGTGAAATCAAGAATCTCCACATGTACAAGTTTTAGCATCCTAAAACATAATTATGGACAAAATTTTAAAAAATACATAATATTAAGCAATGGTGGTATCAGCCTACTGCACGATTGTCCCTTTGTGTGAGTTCAATGAGATGTGTGATTTCATTTCCTTTATCTGTATAGTACCTGTGAGACTGTGTGACATATATAGTTGATTTTGATATACTAAAATGCTCATGTGTTGTCTATTCATAGTATGCAAATAAGGAAATGCAGTTTATTAATACCTTAGTGGTTTTCTAACTGGTGGTCAACTTATTATACCCAGCTGAAGTAAGCTAGTGTGGTGCTGGGTATGGGAGGCCCACCTGAGGGTTGCTGCCAGCAGCATAAAGGCAGAAAAGGGAAGCAGCCAAAATGCTGTGAAGGATGCTGTTTGGAAAAGCTGTTTGGAGGTTTTGGGGGCTGCTTGTCTTCTTGGACTGTGCTGTTGGATGATGCTGTGATGCTGCCTCTCCCGATGAACTAGGGAGAAGCTCTGGTCCTCATCTTGAGCATTGCTTCCTGGCTCCGGAGGGGAAGACAGTGCCCTGCTCAGCCTCAGGGAGAAGCTTGTCGTGTTGGCTTTCCTGATGGCAACTCAGCTTTCCTCGTCACTGGAGGACTTGGGACCTCACTGTTGCTGAGGATGGCTGTGGTACTTTTGGAGGAGCTCTGGAGTGTTGTTTCCTGGTTCCACTTCAGATCCCTCAGCCTGCTAGCGCAGATCCTCCATCCCACTGGCGTAGACTTCCTAGCTTCCACCACTGACCTTCGGACCTTTCCAGCACAGATCCATGAGGTGGGCCTGCATGGCAATTTGTTGTGGGCTCTAGGCCTCCAGTTGGACTGGTGGGAGGCATTACTATGAGCTCAGGCCCTCAGCTGGATTCTTTAGTGTTTAGTGTGTGGATAGGTTTTCTGCACTTATTGTATATAATTCTTTGGGTGATTCATTATAAAATATTATAAAATATGTCCCGTATTATATTATTAATCTTGCAAAACAAACCCCAAACTACAGAAAATACATACTGATTATGTCACTTAGCAAGCAAGGTCAAAGCAGTCTTTCTATAGGCTTATACTTTCCTTCTTGGAAACTGTAAGAAAGTGTTACCCAAAATATATTTAATTAGCAAACTTCTTCACTGCTGGGTAAAGGAAATGCAAAGAAGTATTATATGTCATTCCACACAGCCTAGTCTCAAGAAATCAATGCACATAAGCAGAATCACTTTAGTCTTGAAATAATTCACACAGGGACTCACAAACAAGGAAAGAGTTTAAATTCTTGCAAGGTATTAATATGTGTGTATTGATTCGTGCTCACTATGTAATTACAGAATGGGATTTACCAGAAAGACCTATGGATCGGAAGCAGGATAATCCAGTGTCTGTGTGCATTGGGGGATTCAGGAGTTGTTTAATCCATGCAGCTGGAAGCCTCACCACAAGGATGATCATGGGTGACCTGAGGCTGACACTATCTCTGACTATGCCCACAGACATAGCTGGAAGTGTCTTTCCTAATGTGCCAGTCACCTCTCAAACTCTTCAAGCTGACAGTGTAGATTAGCTGGGCTGGAGAGATAGTCTGGAGGTCTAAGTGCCCACCTGGCAAGCACAAGGACCCAGGTTTGATCCCTAGTACTGCATGCCTTGCTAGCCCAGGGAACCTGGGAGTGCAGTGCTGGCCGCTGAAACCAGGCGTGGTGGTGCCTGTAATCCCAGCACTAGGGAGGCTGAGACAGGAGGATGACTATGAGTCCAAGCTACTAGGGAGACCATAAATAAATAAATAATTGTTTAGAAAAAGATTAAGTGTCACAATGACATCTCAATTATAGTTGTATCAATTTGCTTCATTGCCACAGTGGACAGAATAAAATACATGAAGATTTCTATTCCTCCTAAAAAAGATTTACACTATATTAATGATATCTTATATTTTTAAATGCTATGTGGAGCCTTATGACCTCCTAGCAAAGGACTATGTAAGCGCTGATTCACAATTCAGTGTTATATTTGTTAATGGGGGAAAAAAAAAACTCATCTTCAAAGAAACAGAAACTTGTAGTGGAGGACCATAAAATGATGAAGTTACTACTCCAAAATAAGCATTTTGGAGTAATAATAGAACACCTTAGGTAAACCATTATTCTAATAGTGGTAATGAATAAATATTGTATTAAAATTTGAAAACTGTGGTTATACATAAATAGCAGAAGACTATAACTAAAACTCCACAATAACATCGGGCTGGTCATCCTAAAGCTGTGCTTCAAGTTACTTAGCAACAAAAGCTCTTGCCCAAAGCATGTGCAAATAAGCAGGTCACACTGGGAGAAAAATACTGAAGAAGGAATTTTAGGAAATGCAATTGTGGCGCTGTAGTCATAACCTTTATACCACAATTCAATGATGTGAGCATTACAATACGCGCCATGAAAAGGCAGACGAGCTCTACGTGAGGACTCGCTGCGCAGTACCGCGGTCTCAGGCACAGCCCACTCCAGAGCTGCTGCTCCGCTCCCCCACGCGGCCTGCGCTCCAGCTGGGCCTTGGGCTGGAAACCACGCAAGGAGCCCGCCTGCGAGGCAGGGCGGTGATTCGGTCGCATGATGCCAATTTCCTCTGTGCAGAGAGGAAAGATTTCTTGGCAAAATCCAGGGACCAAGCCTCAAATACCATGACATAATCTAGTGTAGAAAAATTACTTTCCAAAATTTCCTTTTTAGATCATTTTGTATTTATGTATACAAAATAGTTAGGATAAATTTACAGCTACTTTCGCTTAACTCAATGAGAAGAAAGAGGTGTACTAACAGTGTTTGGACAGAATATCCTGTCTGCTTCTTGTACTATGGATAACCACTAAGAAGATAACAATGTACAGTGTATTGACTATCAAAACTGTCCTATAAATCAGCTGTGAAACTGTCTCATTCATATTTATTTCTCAATAAATAAATAGCCAAATAGCTCAATGGATTAAAGCGCCTGCAAGCAGGCGCAGGGCCCAAGGGTTTGATCCCTGGGCCTGCCATACCGGCCAGTTCCCAGGGCACACTAAAACCGCAATTGAGGCTGGGCGTGGTGGCGCGGGCCTGTAATCCTAGCTCTTGGGAGGCTGTAAACAGACAGATCAGTACAAGTCCGATCTAGTAGTTAGACCCTCAACACTCTGTAGACCCTTCCCTAAAAGACAAAATAATAATGATAGTAATAGTAATAATAAAATAAATAAACTGCAAAAGCCTAATGGTAA
The DNA here is from genome assembly GCF_000260255.1 of Octodon degus. Classification (NCBI taxonomy): domain Eukaryota; kingdom Metazoa; phylum Chordata; class Mammalia; order Rodentia; family Octodontidae; genus Octodon; species Octodon degus. The sequence continues at coordinate 4,466,017 of NW_004524767.1, read as the reverse complement.
ACATATTGGCCAAAATATTGCAAGGTTGTGAAAAAACTCTATTCAACTTGATTTAACCATTCTATTTTTCCAGCTGCTGGTTTATGCTAATGTGAATAGTGCATCAAACTGTATCTGTTGTTTAAATTTGTATACATACATATTCAGTATGCAAAACTTCATAATTAAGTCTTTTAATACATTGGATTATTGATGGTATGCTAATCTTTACTAATACTGAATAAGAAATATGATTCTTCATATTTTTCTCATAACATACTCTGTTATTTCTCAAGAGACAAGGTAAATAAAAAAAAACAGGATACTACTAATAGTTTGCATGAAGAAAATTAATTAATTAGGGCCAGTCAGATAACTCAGCAGATTAAAGCACCTGCTTAGGTGGACACAGAGACCGGCTTTGTTCCCCAGCTTGCCCACCTCCGGGCATGCTGAGCTGGCCTTTGAGATGGGCGCGGTGGCACATGCTTGTAATCCCAGCACTTGGGAGGCTGAAAACAGAAGGATTGCTACGAGTCTGATCTATGTAGTAAGACCCTATAGACCTTGCATTAAATACATAAGATGAAAGTTAATTAATCATATGAAGATGAGTTCTTAGCACACGTGCCTTTCTGTAACCTCGTGGGTGCCGCCATAGGATTGTTATAGAAACCCTTTTCCTTGTTCTTCATCAAACAGAGCCCCAACCAGGGAAACACTTTTCTGATAGATGAACATTCAGTGCTCAGAGCAAGCGCTGTTGGTGTTCACCACAGAGAGTCTGGTGGGTGTCACGGTCAGGGAGCGCTCAGAAATGGTTTTGCTGGGACAGCTAACAAGAAATGAGGAGCTCTACGGTATTCTCAAACTGGAGTAAAAATGTCTCTGATTTGTAAGCATAAGGGTTTGTCAGAACACAGGGTTTCTAAATCATTTTTTATTCATTTGCTTGTTTACGTTCGATGTTGTAAGTTTCATTCCACCAAAGTTTGAGATATGATAAATGCCCATTTATAAAACAGAAATGCGAAGTTCAAAAATTGAAAATCCGTGGATAGGGCGCGAAGTCTGTGAAGGCTAAACTAGGTCCAGAAGAGAACAAGGGGAAGTTTTTACAGAGGTGACCGAAGGCACACCATTGACAAGTCGAGATTCTTTTGAGTTAGCTTCGAATGAAAGAAGCAGGCAGTACTGCGGGGCGGAAGCCGGCCGCTGCTTGGAGCCGGGAACCTGTCCTCCGCTCACCTCTCCGTCCCGCGGGTGTGCAGGCACCTCGTTTTCCTATTTTCACACCATTAAGTAGTATATGGTTCCTGACTAGTGCCGTGATTCACTGTAGAATCCCTCAGCTTTTTTTGTTTTGTTTTGTTTTAAAAACTCCTATTTTACTATATGCCTTATTTTACTTGCAGTTTAAGATGAGCTAATTTTGTCTTCATTTCAAGTATCAGCTTCATCTTAATATAACTACTGTGAATTTACTGATTTTTAAAAACCTCATCATTTCCATATTCATCTGCATTTTTTCTTAACTGATGATGTATTTCAATTCGTCTTCATGTTCTCTCTAAATGATTTCTGAGTAAAATATGATTCTGCCTGTAGTTTATCATATTATAAAGTTTAATTAGATTGCCACAGAATAAAGTAGCCATGGATAGCATCAATTGATTACCTTAAAATTATCATGCAACATTGAAATAGTGCTCCATCTCGGATCTCTTCTGGGAAGTGGCGGCTCCGGCACAGTTCTCATACTGCAGATGAAGGGGGGCGGGCAGCTAGGGAGCTGAGGAGAGTGGAGCGGGGACCGTGCTGAGGGACAGGACCCTCCCCAGATGATGGCTTATCAGGTCACTTGCCCGACAGCGAGGCCTGTCTGTGCAGCCTGGAATGCCTGCCCTTCCCCGGGGACATCTTAACCAAGGAACTGCAGGAAGGAGCCCCCGGGGAAGTAGGGAAGCAGGTGGCACGGGTGCATGTGTGTTCATTTTTGTACCAAAAGCTAAAAATACATTTTATTTCTTTATGCTCTAAAATAATTTGTCCAAATATTTCCTTGCACAAATTTAAACTGACAGATACATGTGCGTACACATATGCATGTGTTTGCTTCAAGTAATTCTGCAAAAACAGGAGGGTATCACTTTGTTTTGTGTGTAGTTTACACAATTTGGAGATCTCCGTTGAAGGAAAAGCTACCAGATGAGGCATAGACAACTAAGCTTTGAAGAATACTTCTTGGAAAGCAGTCACAGAAACTTACGAACATACAAAGCTGATCAGTAAGTCAAACATTCAGAAAAACAACACATTAAAAAAAATTTATTCTCATTTACCTCTAATACTTTTAAAATATCAATACTGGTAGCATTACTTTTTTATATATTGTCTTCATATAAGAACGGTTTTTAATATCATTTCCTGCAACAAGAAGAAAGACACTACTCGACTAATACAGTTGATTGAAATTTATTTTTTAATTTTTTTTTCATTTGGAGGCATAACACAGGAGACTTTACAAAATTTTTTGCTAGTTTTGTATTATTAGGTTTTATCTTAATGCCCAAGGATCCTAAAATTTTCTGTGATTCTTATGAAAAATATTTTTGATTTTATTTTTAAATTATGTGTATTGGTACATTTTAGATATACATAAAGATCACATTCATCATAGGGAATTTGTACCTGTACATGATATATCTTGATTTCTTTTTTCCCATTCCCTGCATGGCCTTTTAACCACTCTTACCCTTCTTAATTAAAAGCTTTGTCTTCATTTTATCATTTTTATTTTATTTTATGGATAAAAGGTAAAACAATTATTTCATCATGAAAGTCTCAAGTTTATCCTTTTTTTGTGGCTAAGTAGTACTCTATTGTATAAAAATACCACTTTTTAAAAAATCTATTCCTGGATTGATAGGCATTTGAGTTGTTCCCAAGATTTATCTATTACAAATTATGATGCCATAAACATGGATGTGCATATATCACTGTGGTATGATGTTTTTAATTCCTCCAGGAAGATACTAGAAGGGGAATAGCTAGGTAGAAAGGGATTTCTACTTCTAGTGTTTTGAGGACTCTCCACATTGATTTCAATAATGGTTGTATCATTGTTGTTTTAATTTGTATCTCTCGAATGACAGGTGATCGTGAACATTTTTTCATATATTTATTTTGCATTTTTATTTCATCTGAGAATGTATTCCTTTCAGCTGTCCATTTTTGCATTGGGTCTTTTTTTTCAGTAATTTTATTGAGAAACAAATAGCAATGAGACAGTTTCAAAATGCATCGGGTCTTTAAATTTGGGGGTCTGAATTTTTTTAACTTTTTTCTGTGTCCTAGCTAATAGTCCTGTGTCTAAGGAACAACAGGATCATTTTTTACCCACTCCATGGTTTGTCTTTTCACACTGTTGGTGATTTCTTTTACTGTGCTTTTTAATAAGATGAGATATCAGTTGTTGACCATGAAGACAAAAATTGCTTGATGATTTGAATAGAAACAGAGAGAGCTTTTGAAAAAGTCCAGCACACATCCATGATTAAAAACAAAAAAAGCTTACAACAAACTGGGGACTAGATGATCGTTATCACGATCTGGTAAAAGCCATTGTCAGGAAAGCCAGCCTGACCAGCTCCTCCTAGAGAACACACAGCTCCCGCACCCTCCATCCTTCTCTTGCAGCTCTGCCCTTGTGGTGCCAGCAGCGATCTTCAGGTGCATCTCCCACCTCCAGCACCATGCTGGCTCAGTTTTGCCAAAGCTGACCACCAATGATCAGTCTACCACAGTCATCCACACACGCCAACAGTCAACATCACACTAAATGCTTAAAAACTGAAAGCTTCCAGGCCGGGGAGGGAGCTCAGTGGTCTAACTGCCTGTCTGGCAAGCACAAGGACCTGGTTTTACCCCTAGGACCTCATGTCATGCCAACCCTGGAACCCTGGGCGTGCCATGCCGGCTACTGAAATCAGACCTGGAGGTGCACACTGTTAATCCCAGCACTGAAGAGGTGGAGACAGGAGGACCACTAGGAGTCTGATCTGTGGAGAGAGACCCCACACCAAATAAATAAGTAGATACTTAAATTTTCTTTTAAAAAATTTAAAAAAAAATGGAAACCTTTTCTCTAACATCAGGAAAAAGACAAGGATGTTCACTCACCACTCTAATTCAGTGAGTTCTGGAAACTTTAGCCAGAGAAATTAGGTAAGAGAAAGAACTTAAAGGAATAAGATTTTGGAAGAGAAGAACTTAGGTAATCATTATTTGCAGGTGACAGAATACTCCTTATAGAAGACCCCAAAACTCTACCAGAGGACGTCCAGGTGTACCAATCTCAGTCACACAGCTGGATACAATGTCAGCACTCAAAAATCAATAGCCTTCCTGTGCACAAAGAAATTCACTAAGAAAGAAATTAGGGAAACAGTATCTTTCCGAATAGCATAGAAATAAAATGCTAGGAGTAAATATAACAAAAGAAGTAAAAGATCTCCACATTGAAAACTACAGTAATCTGAAAAAGGAGAGTAAAGAGATCAGAAAATGGAAGGATGGCTTGCACTTGGGTAGGAAGACCCAACATTGTGCAAGTGTCCATGCTCCCAAAGTTCTTATACAGATTTGCTGTACTCCTAACCAAATAGTATTAGCATACCTCACAGAGCTAAAGAAAGCAATCCTAAAATTCATTTGGACCCAGTACCCACCTGGAGTGACAAAGGCTAGCCTGGGCAATAAAGGCAAGGCAGGAGGCACCACAATCCATGACTTGGAATTATACTTCAAAGATACCATGACAAAATCAGATACTGGGAAGAAAAAAGACACAAAGATCAATGGAACAAATTAGAAGAGGCAGATATGAATCCACCCTCTCCCCAGCCACCTTACTATGACAAAGTATCCAAATCTTTTCACTGGAAGAAAGCCTCCTTAAAAAATTGTTCTGATAAAACTGGCTTTCCACATGCTGAAGATTAAAATTACACCATTGTCTATCATCATGTGCTAAACCAAAATCAAAATGGATTAAAGATTTAAAAACTAGGGCTGGCCAAATAGGTCAGCAAATTAAAGGATCTACAAGCAGGCGTAGGAGCCAGGGCTTCAATCCCCGGGCCTGCTGTGCTGGGTCTGCCCCAGGATGCACTAAAACAGCAATGAGACTGGGTGTGGTGGCCTGCACCTATAATCCCAACTCTTGGAAGGCTGTAAACAGGATAATCATTAGGAGTACATTCTAGTAGTGAGACCCTGAACACCCTGTAGACCCTTCCTTAAAATACAAATAAATACATAAATAAATAAAATTAAATAAAAAATAAATCTCTTTCTAAAGCTGGCCAATTAGTTCATCAGATTAAAGCACGTGCAAGTGGGTGCAGGGGCTGGGGGTTCGATCCCCGGCCTGCTGTGCCGGCCCCACCCATGTGGCCTGCTGAGACAGCAGTTGAGAATGGGTGTGGTGGTACATGCATGTAATCCCAGATCTTGGGAGGCTATAAACAGGCAGATTACTATGAGTCCAATCTAGTAGTGAGACCCTGAACACCCTGTAGATCTTTCCCTAAAACATACAAAAAGAAATAAAAATAAAATAAAATACATGAACAAATTTCTCTTTAAGTGAGTATATTCATGCTGTTTATTGATCTCTTAGAACTATTATTTTTTCCTCAAAAGAATTAAATTTTAAAGATATATATATATATATATATATTATGTGGCATTATGTTAATAACTCTAATCCTATAAATAAAATGTATACAAAAGCATATCTATTTTAATTTTGTTAAAGGTTTTTGTTATTTTAAGTCCTTAACTATTTTGAGAATAAAATTATTGCAACCATTATATGTATGACTGATCATAACAAATATGTTATATATTTTGTCAAATATTGTGCTTTCTAAATGTGTGGTTAGGGGAGGTGCTTTTTTTTCAGAAATCACTAAATGAAACTGACTTATTAGACAGAGATATTGCTCAGCTTCTAACGTCTTTCTACTTTTTCCTATTTACACAAATCCTCATACTGACACTAAAGTCGGAAGAGCAGGAACTGGGTGACCACAGTGACAACGGGTGAACTTCACTCGGAGTTGTGTGCTATGTATCGCAGAGTGACCTCTTGTCCACTTACCCACTTATCCAGACGCCTTCTGAGAAACGCATCAGTGGACAGTCCGTAGACCCCACCCTTTGAGGGTGCTGCGCCGCCCATCTGCAGAGTCCCTGGCTCCCGGGCGCAGCCGCAGCCGCTCCTTGCAGCCGGTCCTCCGCAGCAGCGTGGGGCTGCAGCCAGGCGGGATTTCAACCCAGCTAAATTCTCCTTCCATATCACAAAAAGCACCCTAATTAGAAATTAGAAACATGATTTGTTTTCCAACCATTTAAGTCTGGTAATCTCAGTTTCTGTTTTCTTCTAAATTTGTTTTAAAAAGAAATGGCATGAGTGCCTGCCTGGTAAGCACAAGGTCCTGAGTTCTATCCCCGGTAAAAAAAAAAAAAAAAAAGAAAGAAGAAAAAGAAACACCAAAAACAAACAAACAAACAAACAAACAAAAACCAGCAGAAAGTTTCATTCAGGACTTCAGAGTGTCCCAGGCCTGCCGTGCCAGCCCCGCCCCTGGGCACGCAGAGACAGCAACTGATACTGGGCGTGGTCCCTGTAATCCCAGCTCTTGGGAGGCTGTAAACAGGCGGATCACTAGGAGTCCGATGTAGTAGTGAGACCCTGAACACCTGTAGACCCTTCCCTAAAATAGAAAAATAAGAATAAATAAATAAAATTAAAAAATAAGACTTTAGAGCGTGTTTGTGTTTATTATTTAGTAATTACACCCATTCCTCTTCAAGGCAATCTTTTATCAGAGCTAACAGCCAACAACACACTTCCAATAAAGCAGTAAATGACATATATTTTAGGAATTTTATAATGCCTTTTTTATGGTAGTTTAGGGACAAATATAATAAAAGAATTGAGACATTAAGCAAAATCTGTCATCGCCCTTACCACCTCACTCTCTAATACATTTCAATTCTAGCATCTAAATTACCACATTGTAAATGTCATGCTTTGCCTTTACGGAAACACATCTAAGGATAAGAGAGTCGTTAATCTTTACTACTATTTTAACATAATTTCACTATAAAAGGGCTTCTCAGACATCGTATTTTACACCAGACTTTGATGTTTTTGACCTTTTCACGCCTTACGTGCTAGAGTAGGGATGGCTGACAATTACATCTGTCCCATGTTTTAAGAAACAGTTAATGTACATTGGTAGGCAGAAGAAGAGACAGCGCGGATTGAAGTTGTCAGCGCATTCTAAAGCAGAACAAGTTAAGTCGGAACGTCACAAAGGCAGATTGCAGAATGAAACTGCTCATTTTCTTCCAAGTTCCTTCGTACTTACTGTGAAAGCTTTTCCTTTATTTCCTTTACACAGTTTGCTTGAGTGGTAAACTGATTGCAAAGATACTCTGAACTCCGAAATCTGCGCCAAACCTTCACATGCAACTCACTTGGCCTTGTTGTCGCTGAGCCCTGTTGGGTCTGACGCTAAGCACACGTGGAGAAAGGCATTTGTAGACGATTTCACTCCACTTCAGGCAACCTGGAGCACATTCACACTAACTGTCTGTACTAGTGCTCCCCACGCCCGGGCGTGCGAGGTGCCTATTCCTCTAAAGTCACGAACCTGGGCAGCAGTTTACTGTACTGGACACTATAGGCAAGGGTCATCGTGATGCCAGTGGACACATATTGAAACATGCAATAAGATACAGTGAAAAGACGATATACAACTAAAAGTAACACACGTTTATAAGACACTGACTGTGAATGGAGATTTCTGGCTTGGAGCATCTCTGACTCAGGAACAGCGCTTAACATACAGGCCTAGCACAGAGCCTTCCTTCGAACAAACACTGTGCACGCAGGTTGTACTGTGCCTACAAGAAGTATCTCTCCTCTTTAATAAAATAACCTCAACCAACTGTAACATTTTTATATCTTAAAGGTGTAACTGTTCTTTTCAACAATACAAAGTTTAAAACACGAACTCTTACGGTTAGGTAGAAAGTACTTTCATTCTCTGTATCTATATCCGCCCGTTTTGCACGGCTGAGCAAATACCGGACAAAGGACAGGCCGATTTGGGCTTCTGGTCCGGCAGGCTCCGGTAAGTGCTCCGCTGCTCCAAGGAAGGCACAGAGCTGTGCTGTTGGGGCCGCAAGGGCTGCTCGCTCGCAGCTGGGAGGCAGAGAGCAGGAAAGCACTGCGGAGGGACCAGGGAGCAGAGCAGGCTCTCCCAGCCCCTTGCCTTCCCGCGAGCCGTCAGAGGCGCCCAGACCTTTGCTTCACTCCTCTCCTAGGTGTTTCTCAAGCCAGGCAAATCAGCACTCACGATCAATCATCACAGATCTTATTCTACATATTTTCTCCTATTTTTAACATTTTAAAAATTGTTAAAGGTTTTGCTTAAATAATGAGACACAAGTGCATTGTGCCAGGCCTGCAGGAGGGTGGCTCACCTGCCCTCCCATGGTCCTGGAGAGTCGCCGGGTAGGCAGCTCAGACCTGCCATTTGCTAGGACAGCAATGATCTCCGAGATGACTCTTGTAGGCCTCGTGAGCAGCAGGTCGGGAGCACGTCCCCCTTGTCAGAACAGCGGCCCTTGCAATGGCTTCACTTGTTTCTTTTATTTGTCGCTCATCTGTTTGTAGCAGACAGGACTTCACGAGCCTTCCGCTGTATTAATGAAAGTATTTCGGGGTGGGGGGTCATGTTTTCAAACCTTTAAGGAACTGCAGAGGTCCGCAAAATCTTCAGCTCAATCTTTCAAGGTAGATTTTCTTTGAGGTTCTTTTTCTTCTGCCAGTTTATCTTCTCTTGTATCTTGTCTATCTGTGTGTTCAATAGGTGATAGGAATTTTTCAGCACTGTTGTAATATTATAATCCTACCATGGTGTGGGTTATCAAGTAGCCTGTGATGTTATAGTCACATAATTTTTAGTGATGTCGTAGTAAAAATACACAAAATAGAAACAGAAGTACAAAAATGCATATAAAAAATCAAGGATAGCAAACAAGTTTAGCATTTATTTTTGATAATCGTAAGATTGTATGTGAATTTATGGCCTATTTGTACAAACAGAATATTTACCAGGCTAGTATCTCTTAAATTCTAATGCACCTGCAAATTATGTGTTAATTTGTTAATTTTTTTGTTTTTTTTTTGTTTTTTTTTTTTTAGAATCCAGCTTTAACTTTTTTTCAAGAGACCACATGGGTTGCCCCAGGATCCTGCTGTCAGCCCTGTGGCCAAGCACAGATGGAAACCCACAATCTGGCCTGCCATTGCCCTGGGCTGAACCTTGTGCCCCAGGGTCCCACTTGCAGCCACCACAGTTGTGGGTGGGAGGGAGTCCTGGGGGATTGGACGCTGCTATTGATTTATTTAAAAAGAAAAATACACCAAGGCTCCGTGTCCCTCAGGATGAATAGGCCTGAAGGGCCTTTGTAACCCCAGTGGCAGCGTGATTTCTTTACAATCAATCCATCTGGGGTAGAGGGGTGGCACCCAGAGGTTATTTCTTGGCTTTGGTGGATTTTAGGGGTGGGGTAATAGGTTGGCCTCCAGGGTTCAGGCCACTGAACTGCCCATACTTCCCCTTGTTCTTGTCAGCAGGCTTAAGGATCTGGAAGGAACACATGAGGGTCTCATCCACCATCATCATGACCAGCACTGTCAACTCACCACAGTAATTAGGAGCCGAAAAAAGTGTTACCAGCCGGCACTTGGCAAAGAACATGTACCCATCTTCCACCACCTGGTGTGCCCAGCAGATGAGGTCCAAGTCATGCTTGTGCAGAAACTTGGCCACCACCTCAGCCTCAAAGGTGAAGGAGACACCACGGTCATTCCTGCCCCAGCCCTACATCCTTTTTGGGGTCAGACCACAGCAGGTTCTTGCTCAGGCATGTCTGTGGGCCACGTGAGGCGCTGAATCTGCTCCCTGGCCTGCAGGGCTGGGGTAGGCTTCATGGCCACAGAACATCTTTGCATCCACAGTGGCAGAAAGGGGCAGGCAGCTGAACAATCTGGGAAGGTTTTCCACAATCTGATGTTGTAGCGTCTCGTGCACTCATCATAGAAGCCGTAGACACGGTTGATGCTGGCACACTTGTGGGTCCCTCAGAGAAGGAAGAAATTCTCAGGGTACTTGATCTCATAGGCCAGCAGGCATATGGTCTCTAAAGGCTGTTTGCCCCGGTCCCCATAGTCCCCCAGGAAGAGGTACTTGCTCTCTGGAGGGAAGTCACCATCCTCGAAAAACCAAAGAAGGTCATAATACTGGCCATGGATGTCACTGCAGATTTTGAGGGGGACCTCCAGCTCCAGAAGAATGGGCTGGCTCAGGAAAATCTCCCGGGATTTGAGGCACAGACCACAGATCTTGTTCTCTGTCAGCTGTACATTCTTTCCAGGCCGCGAGCCCTGAACTTCCAGCAGGCGCCTGATGACAGAGTCCAGGTTGATCTTCTCACTGTTGGACATGGTGGCACAGCCGCTCTGGCCCAGCAGCTCTGGGCTGGCTCCTACCTTCCACCCTCCACAGCCTCCTTCCGGCCTCAATTTGTTAAAATTTAAATTGGAGTTTCACTGGTCTATAAAGGGAGCTGTGCTTCCTCATTTTGAACCAGTGTCCTAGTGACACCAATGTGCTACGGGTCCATCGAGTACACTATTAATAGCAAGACACAAGATGATGGTTCAGCTAGGGATAGTATAAGAATGCATAAATAAATATGGTATGTGTATATATGTTATATGAAGGGCTGCTAACAGGGAGTCTGAATCAATGTATAGGATAAGCCTGTTTATTATAAAATAAAATACTCCACTATATAATTTAATGACATTCTACCATTTATCATCTTTTGGTAAATGACCTCATATATAGGATGGTGCATACCATACAATCTAGGTATGTGGTAAACTATACTGTATAAGTTGGTAGCTTATAAGTAAACTTTGGATGTTTGTTTAACAAAAACATTTCATGATGTGTTCCTCAGAATATATATAGATTAGTAAGCATCATATGACTGTATAATGACAGTAGTGGTTTTCAAAATATGTTGTTTCAGATTAGAAGTTCTTGGCATGGGCTGGAGAGATAGCTCCATGGTCTAAGCACCTGCCATAAGTTCGATCCCCCATACCACAAGCTGTGCTGGCTCCACACCGAGCCAGGCACCAAAGCTGCGTAGTCTGAGCACTAGGGAGGCTGAGACAAGAGAATCATTATAAGTCTGAGCTGCATAGTGAAAACTGTACCAAATAAATAAAAAAATATTAATTAAAAAAATTCTTGGCATGTCCACAGTGGGAAGTATAATGGATTGGGTGATTCTTGCATTGGTGCAGATGTGAATATCTCTAGTTACGAAGACACTGATGAAGCTCTATGTATCATCTATCCTTATGCCAAAAATCATAGTCAAAGACCTTTTGCTGTTGGTGATTTTCTGAAAAATGTACTGCTTTTGATTTTCCAAATAAAACAAGGTGCAGTCTTTACCAGGATATACTTGAGTTATATTTCTGGAAACAAAAATATCTCATGCAGTTGAAAATCAGTGTATTTAGTAGTGATTTTAGTTCAATATTGGATCTGGGTTCAGGCAGTTATATTTCTTTACATCCCTATATGAAAAAGCAATTTAAAAATATTTAAAAGTTAAGGTTAGTTTTATTTTGTTCATTGTGAGATATCCAACAGCTCTGGCCTCTAACCAACAAATGTCAGCACAGTCACTGGCCTGTTTTCTGACAGCCATGAAGAAAAATACCTTGGCATTTCCTAAAGCACTCTGTGGTGATAATTCCTCATTGAAAACCCACAGATCAGAGTATTTTAATGCATTATAATAACAATACAAACACATAACTACATATGAAATTTTCATGTTACTTTTTTCTTTTATATCTATTGTCATCAAAGACCAACTATTTCCAGATTTAAAGTCCTCTTTCTTGCATATTTTCTCAAAATACTTCTGCTTAAACAATACCAGATTAGTCTCTCTTCCTCTTCTCTTGTTCAGTGTCTCTTTTCTGATTTTCTTTGTTTTCATTTTAGTTTCAGCCACTGCCTTTCACTGGATCTTTATTGTCAACCTGTTGTGAGGACTTATTCCTCTAACTCCTGAGAACTGGTGTCTTCCTGGTATCTCCACACATTCCCTCTTCTTTTTCCATTGCCTCTCACGAATCACAATCATTCCCACATATTTGACACTTAGATTTGAAAATTCTTACCTGTATAGCACCAGACCTAGTATTTCAGGTAATAACAGGAATATCTTTACTTGGATAGTTCCTTATTGCCTCACATTTAATATACCAAAAAGAGACTCTTCCACTTGGTGCATTGAACTGTAGTGTTGCTCAAGATTGACTAGCGTACAATGCCAGGTCAAATTTCTTGAGTCCTATGGACTCCCTTGTCTATGCCTTTCTATAACATGTGTTACCTTAAAAAAGTTCAACTATCAGAAGATAGTTAGTGTCATTTGAATTTAAATAATCAAAAACTATCATCCTGCTTTAGAAAGTTTTTTTATTTCTATTCTGAAGATGCTCTTGTATTCACAATGAAGTTTGGGTTACTCATAACATAAGTGACAATTGGTTAGGTAAAAAATATCATGTTTTTGGTTCAGTAAGATTGTCCTGAAGATTCATGTTTGTTACCTGAGCCTCTGAAATGTACCTCCCAAGGTGCAAAGGCAAATGCCACAATCTCGGGTTTTCCAGACAGAGCTTGCACTAGCCCACCAGGGTCTCACTCCTAAATGCTTTTGAACACCACAGATTAGTTCTGAGCCAGCTTACAGCTTTAGAAAGTCCATACCATAAAGAATGCTCGGTTTCATTCCAAATCTATTTGCATTTTATTTGTGCCTCAAAGGGAGAACAATCTAAACTGATTAGAATCTGCAGACACTGTGCATAATGAAAAATTAATTGCATCAATCTTCTCACTGTAGTGGTCTTAAGAACTCATTCTCAGCTGGTCATTTTTCCACCTGCTCACCAGGGCCCGGACAGCTGAGGCAAGCGTATCTTTGACATTCATAGAATACCAATGAAGCTAAGGTCACCAGTGCCTCACACAAGTGGGAGCTGAAAGCCCTGAAAGAAACTTAAGCTCTTCGGATGAGGAAGAAGGATGATGTGACAGCAGAGGGCGAATGCGGGCTCTGACGACCCACCTAGGCATGGTCTAAATTAACAAGACAGAAAGGGAAAGGGGAATTCTAAATCATCTATAGCGCAGGTTAGGGTGAGGCCAGCTTGCTGAGGATGTCGCGTGACGCGCGGCTGACGGTGGCGGGCAGGACGTCAGCACCTGCGTGCTAACTGGGTCGCCAGCGACTTGCCGGGGCAGAGGGCACTTGCAGCCCAAAGCAAGTGCAGCAGCTAGGGCATCACTTTCTCAAACACGGATTTTAGCTGCGTTCTTTGGATGGAGTTCGTTATCATCTTATATGACAGAATGTTTATCAAATTGCTCCTCAGTCAACACTTAAGGTTAATATTTGAGCAAGTGTCCTTATAGTTTTCTAGGTCTTTATTCCGAACAACATACTGGCTTTTTGTTTTGCATTTTCTTGCAATTAACTTCAGAATCAACACATAGAAAACAGCACACTCAAAGAAGTGCGCAGGCTCCAGTTCCCTTCTGACGGCAGCGTGTGCTCCTAGGCCCCTGCTATCCAAAGTCAGGCCCGCAGCAGGAATCTTAGATCCAGTCTCAAATCTCCTGAATCCTAATTTTCATTTTAATAATACCGCTAGGTGCCCTCAAGCAATGCTGCGCAAGCTTCAATGTGGAAAGCATAACTGGAAAGCTGTCTGAAGTCCAGATTCCTGCTCACCTCCAGACACTCGGATGCACTGCACGGCATGATGGGAAACCAAATAGTTTACCTTGTTGAAATTTATGTCTATGCAGTTTGGAGAAAAATCTTCGAAAGTATCATTATTTTGCATGCATAGTACCAAAGAGGACTTTTCTTAGTTCATTAACTAAGACAAGAAAAAAAAAAAAAAAAAAAAAAAAAAAGGATTTAAAACAGGTTTGAATGAGACCAGGCCTGTGTGAAGATGACTGATAAAGATATGAATGAATGACTTTGCTCCTAGGTGAAACTCTGATTGATTTCCTATGAAATGTAAAAGATAACATTTGCAGCAATATTTTTACAAGGTTTGCCCATCTCCTAAGAGTCTTCTGGACAAGTAGATTTATATTATTTTCACTAATTTAAGAATTACAAAATAGTCCAGAAGGTAGATGACAATATACACACGGTAGGATTTTAGATCCCTAGAATTTGAAGAAGGGTCCCCGCAAAATCATCTAGCCTTGCTAAAGTCTCCCACAATGTTCTACAGAAGTGCTAAGAAAGGTATGCATTATTTTCCCCACCATCATATATAAAAAATTCAAGCCCAAAATGTACATTAAGTAAAATATAAATCAAGGGGGAAAAGACACAGAAATAAACGTGTTCACTTATCATTATGGCCTCAAATTGCACCCACTTGCTGATGAATGCTCAAAGGTACCTTTCTTTATGCCAGAGAAGTACTCCATTGTGCACAAATGCCACATTTTTCTTAGCCACTCATCTGTGGATTGACACATATGCTGCTGCCAAGATCCAAGTATTATAAATATTACTGTTATGAACATAGGTATGTATATATCCCTCTGTTGTAATGAATTAAATACTTTTGGGAAAATACCTCTTACTACCTTTTTGTTGTTGTTCACTAAAAAAAAACAACATGCTTTCTTTTAAGGTTTTTTTTTTTTTTTTTTTTTGTACTAGGAATTGAACTCAGGACCCTGCGCTTGCCAGGCAAGCACTTATTCTACTGAGCCATCTCCCCAGCCCAGTTGTTCATTTTTAATGTGACATTTTAATGAAAAGTTTTGTACAATTTAGGCATAACTTTTACTCTGGGTAACATTTTGATCATCCTTTAAAGTCATGAGACACAGTACATTAACCATTATTAACCATTATTTTGTTATGAAATTTTGTTTATTTTTTCACAGAAGTAAAGTTTAAGATTTTCTATATTCATATCTACTTGTGTTATCTTAAAATTTAAAGAAAGAACATTTAACTTGGGATTGTCTATTTCAATGATAAACTTTAATATCAACATGGACTCCATTCCTTGAGAATGAAGTGTCAGCTTTTACCCAGAGAAATACTTTTTCTTTGGAAATTGGAATTAAACTCCTTAGTCTTGCTAACTGTGCATTAAAATGCTATTTTTAGATAACTGAACCAAAATTTGTCAAGTTACGATATGATTATAGGTGCTCTAAAATCTTTTATGGACATTTGCAAAGCAATATCAAGCAATCTTATTCACGAAGTTCCCAGGATGACTTTCTTACTTAATAACTATAGCCCTTTCTATTTTATTGTAGGAATGAAACTAAGACAAGGGCATATGCAAAGAAAGCATCATTCATACTAAATTAAAAATGTCAAGTTTTCAGTTTCTGTTGCTTCTGCATTTTTGTCTGTTTGCTTCTTTGTTTCGAAGAGGTTAAAAATAAGTAAGAGGACTCACTTTTTCCTTAGCAAGACCCTCTGTGGGTCTCCCTGTGTCCACTTCCTCATCAACACGGCTCTAGCTGATCTGGCCTCTCTGAGCAAAGGAGCAGGCCTGTGTGGAAACAAGAGTGGTCTGGGATTTATTTGTTTTCTATGATCTATACAACTGCTTATACCTCTTAACTGGGAACACACAAATAGTTCTTTCTTTATAAGATTCAGAACATAAATCTGAATGAAGAATAAAGATAAAGATGCTGTGATCTAAAAGTAGACCTTTCAGACACAGACACTTAAGCATAGACAGTTCTGTGTGTTGCATTTGTCCATTCATTCGTTCAGGCATTCCTTCATTCAAACACTTGGAGCATAGCATATGAGGCACTCTGGGCAGCATGGTCTCCAAAGAGTCAAGAACTTGGATTCAGAGCTCAAGTAGACAAATTAAACTGAAGTGGACAAAAGCATGTCTTTTCTCCCAGGAAATCAGGCAGATATTGTCAGTGTAGATAAATATATAGGTTAACTTGCATAAAGCCTAGAGAATTGCAGTTTGAGAGTTGAAAATTTTTCTGGAAAATCAGAGATATTGTTCTACTTTAAAATCAAAGAAATGAGAAGAAGGGTTAAAAGAGGAGGAATATGTGGCTCTCTGAATACTTCTTTATGCCACTGAAAGCTGGTTCATCCTGTCTCAAATTTGCATCTTTCAAACATATTTCTATGGGCTCTTCGAAAGGAAACAAGAAAGTCCCAGTGTCAGAGAAGCACCTGGACCAACATTTGGAACAAGCATATGGCAGAATTCTGATTTTATATTCACTCAGGAGTCTTTGATACTTCATCAAACTTTACTATCATTCTGGTCTTCTTGGTATAAAAAATAAATTTAAATTAAAGCACAACAGACTAAACCAAAAATACTTTGCCAAACAATTTGATCAGAAAGGTACAAAGTTTATGAGTTTAAGTTTTTTGAAATTCTTCATTAAATAATGATGTAATTATACAGAAAGATCTTTTCAATATGTTATTCTCAGCAGATTTTATAATATGAAGATTTAGATCTGAATAAAAGTTGAAAAAGTCTGAAAACTGATTCTGTCTTTTCTTTCTTTTCTATTCATTGTTGTTTCTGTTAGTATCTCCAGCCTATTTTTTTTAATGGTAAAAAAGAAAGCCACTAGAAAGAATACAAAATTTCATTAAACAAAGTAATAGGAATTTGACAATGGTTGTTGTATTACATTAGGTTATCTTCAAATTAGCTGTATAGGTTACCAACTATAAAGCTGAAAAATTGGTTTAAAATTTTATTTTAAGACGTGGTTTCCTATATCTAAAATTTATATTAAAGGCTAATTATATTTAGTCACTCTCTTCTTTCTATTGAACTATTTAAAAGATCCATATACATCCACATCTTCTTTGGTTTACTGCTGTCATTAAAGCTGGATACACACAACTAGTTTCTGAAGAAAATTCTTGAAGAACTTAATAATCATAAACATTAACATTTGCAAAACAGCCTTAAAAATTACTGAAGGGCCAGGGAGACAGCTCAGAGGAATAAGTGCTTCCCTGGCAAGCACAAGGGCCTGAGTTCAATCCCTGGTTCTGCCAAAAAAAAAATTACTGCGTAACCAATTCACCTTCTAAGTGCTTGTAACATACTCCATAATAACTACATAATAATATTTGGCAAAATAAAAATATATCTGATGGTATATGATGAATTATGTGGAAATTAAGGCTTTAGAGTAACTAGAATGATCATCAGTACTCTAAAAATATAATAAGCCTGCTTCACTTCTTTTGGTATCCTAGATATTGCAGAAATGATGTATTTAATCCTACATATTGTACAATTACAAAATGTGAGTATGACAGTAATTAAGACAGTGAATGCTCTAAAAACAACTACTTAAAAATAGTTTCAGAAACTGAGTTAATAAGCTAAAGAAAGAGAAAATTTGACATTTTATCATGGGAAAAGAAGTGGAAACAATTAGTGCAGCTTCAGAAGACAGATACGAGGTCCCCGGAAGGACACTAAGTGGAACAGAATCATTCATTGATTGACTGATTGCTTGGTAGATCCCAACGCAATGGTATCTTTCCTCAATGTGAATTTCCAGTGATAAAATGAGTACTCGGCGAGTGCTGCCATTGTAAATGATGAATACTCTGATTATTTTGCCTCCATAATTACTACCTACTCTTGAGACAAAAGATAGGCATTATGTGACTTTATTTATTATTATTTTTCTAATTTAGTAGTACACAGCTCAGACATGGGGTGATCCTCCTGCTTTCAGTCTCCCCAGTGCTAAGATTACAGGTGTGCACCACTATGCCTGGACTCTGTGGCCAGCTCAGCATGCTTTGGGGATGGGGCTGGCACAGCATGTGGTGTCAGGAATCAAACCTGTGTCCCTGGGCTTGCCTAAGCTTGCCTAAGCAGGTGCTTTAGTCCACTGAGCTATCTCGCTGCCACAACGTGACTTTAAAATCCTTCCAAATCTGCCATTCCACATCACCCTTACTCCTAGATGCTTACTCAAACTGTGTCTTATAAATTTAATATATCATGTTGATTGACATATGTCTCAAACCAATCCATACTTCCTAGTTAATGGCTCTATTGCTAGCATCTACAGCAATGGTGGATCTCATGGAACCTTCACTGAAAGGATTCCGCATCAGGGTCTGTAGGTAGCATAATGACATTCTTGAGGCCCATCTACGCACCACCTGACTTGTCTGCTGGAAACCGCTGTGTCTCTTCTCTTCGGCCTCGTATAGTATGTGCCATCTGCAGTGCTATCACGTCCATTGGGCTTGCAGGGGATGGCACATGGCATCAATATTCACGTTATCTATGACTCTTGAGCTTTGTCTCCCAAACACGTACACTGCAAACTTTGCTACGTGAATAAGAAGATAAATACATGTAGATAAGACTGTATGTAAGAGTTTGAGTTTACAACAAATGCTTTTACAATCCTTTATCTTTCTGGATCATGTCAGAATGTGGGAAAATAAAGAATCTACTTCAAAATGTTAGCTAATACCATTGGAAACAGTCTTTGCTTCATTTCCATGCAGATACAATAGAAGAACCTATTCCCTGTCTGTAGATAAATATATTATTAAACTTTCTCAAAACATAGTGCTTGAAGTTTCCCAATGGTCTAAATAGTATTGTGAACAGTGTGTTCACAAATTAATGAGTGGATGAAGACAGCATATGATCAAAACACCAATGTTAGATTTTTTCACTACATCAGGTAACTGCAAGATCACTTTTTCTCTTTCTGTGACTGACCCTAATTGTAAATTTGAGAACAACTTTTTTTTTCCCTTATGTATTTGGTACAGGGTCTCACCACACAGTTCGGAATTGTAGTGACCCTCTTGTTTTCAGCCTCCTCAGTGCTGCAATTATAGGCACCCGCCACCAAGCCTGGACTCCTTCGCTGGCTCAACACACCCCAGGTGCAAGACCGGCACAACATTCGGGAGCAGGGATTGAACCCTGGCCCCTGAGCTTGCCTAAGCAGGATTTTAGTCTGCTGAGCTATCTCTCCAGCCCCATAATTTTAAATTTTAAATTTGAGACTTCCTTTTTAACTATGAAAAACATTAATAAATTCAAGGGATTTTTTTTCTGTTATTTTTTGTATTAGGGCAGTGTGTACAGGATGTACAGGGTCTCGCTGCATAGATCGAACTTGTAGTGATCCTCCTGTTTACAGCATCCCAAGTGCTGGGATTATAAGCACACCATTAAGCCCAATCTCAATAGCCATTTCAGCAAAAAATTCCTTCTTTTTTTTTGTTGTACCAGGGAATCGACCTCAGAACCTTGCATTTGCTAGGCAAGCACTTATTCCACTGAGCTATCTCTCTAGCACAAGGTATTTTTGTTGTTGTTGTTGTTTTTGGTATGTTTATTTGTTTTTTCTGTATGGTCAATGGTAAAGACAAGGAGTTCATACAGTGCTCTTATTTTGGGGAGATCTGTGGTATTGGTATCCTCTGAGCACAATGTCACCCTACCTTTCCCACACGTCTCTCTATCAGAATTTTGGCTGCCAAAATACATGGTCACATGAGCTTTTCTTTTTTTCCTTTCCCTGGTCTCCTCTAGGACTTGCAGGAAGTCTTCCTCCGCTGCCAAGGTGCATGTGCTTGGCTCCGTGTGCAGGAGCTGCCTTACTCCTTTAAAAAAAAAAAAATTTATTGAGAAACAAATAGCAATGAGACAGTTTCAAAACTGATTACTAGCACAGTTTCAAAAATTAATACATTGCATATTGTTGTCTTAGTGGTTATTCATTGTACAAGATGCAGACATGATATCCTGTCCACAAACACTATTAGAACAAACCTCTCTGTTCATTGAATTAAGAGAATGCAGCTGAATATCTATCCTAACTATTTTCAGTATACAGATACAAAATGGTCATTCATTTGTCCCCCTTTTTTGTTTAGTTTTTTCAGAGAAGGGCATTCCATTGTCATATAGATATTGTAGATATGTGAATTCAGCAAAATATTCCAATGTAGTCCAGTAGTCCATAATAGTAGGGGGTTTTGAATCACTCCTGAAACTCTGGAGGTTCAGAAACTGATTGCTCAGTCTGTTTTCAAAAAACTGATAAGAGAAATGGTGTCTTCTTGAATAACAAACACGTGTCCAATAAATAAATGGTTCTTGAGCTTCCGGGATGCTCGGTAGTAACTCAAAGTAAATCCTGGACATACCATGACTGGCAAGTGCCACAACCGACTGACAAGGCAACCCACCCTCCACCCTAGATGTGGCTGGAACCATGCGATAAACTGGGGCCTGCGTGGAACAAGGGCATGGGGAAGCTGCACTCAGCGGTCTCAGCCTCCTTGAGCTAGGCTGCTTCAGGCACTGTGTGCTCCCGCTGGCCGAATCGCCCCACCTCTGGACAGTGATGAGTCGGCTGACCGTGAACTGAAACCTTCACAGTTGACAGCCCCAAATCCTTGCTTGTCATGCTTTTGTTTCTTGGTACCTTTTCACAGAGATGTTTCTAACATATTCGATCAGTACTTCTGCTGACACCTCTAGCTGGTTTGGCTACTAGCACAGCGCTGGCCTCAGAGGCATATTAGGACATTTATGAGCAGTTTCCATTATCTGAGGGAGGAGGCAAAGGGTAGGAATAAGTCCTCTCTTAAGTGCTTTTTGGAATTCATTCGTAAATTCATCTGGGTCTGGCATTAATGTTGTGGGAATTTATTAATTAGGGATTCTATTTCTTTGATAAATATAAATCTGTTCAGATTTTTCATTTTTCTAAAAGCTGTAGACCTACTTAAGTTTTCTAGTTTTTCTTGCATGTGTGCTGGAAGTCAGGGTCTTTCAAGGAATTGGCGCACTTCATCTGCCAGTGTCAAGACTTCAAAGGAACCCTTGGGGACAGAATGATGCGTGGTATCATTTAAACATCTTTAGAATGTTTACTGACTTCCTCTTCAATTATATTAATAGTTTGTCTCTTCCTTTAGTCTAACGCTGGATAAGGATTTACAAATTGTGCTCATACTTTCAAAGAATCAAGTCTTGATTGTTGTGTTTTGATTTTTTTTTTTTTTTTTAAAGAACCAGGGATGGAATACAAGCCCTTGCACTTGCCAGGCAAGTGCTTATTCTCCTGAGCTCTCTCCCCAGCCCTGTGCTTTGATTTATTGTTTCCTATTTTATTGATTTTTGTTTTATCTTTTAATACTCCTTTTTCTTCTTAAATTGATTTCATTTTATCTTGCTTTATTTTCGAAGGTAGAAACTTACGTGATTTATTTAAATCTTTTCTTCTCAACTATATGCAAGCAATGGTATCAATTCCCCTCAATACATTAAGTTCACTGTCTTCTACATTTTTATGCTTTATATTTTTTATTCAAAATTACTTTTAAAATTTATTTTTAATTTTCTTTAAATGATGTTAATTCATTTTTGTATTCATTTTGTTGAGAAAGAAGTAGCATTGAGACAGTTTCAAAACAGGTTAGTAGAACAGTTACAATAATTAATACATTGCATGTTGTTGTCTTTGTAGTAGTAATTCATAGTACAAGATGCAGACATGCTATCTTATCTAAATACTATTAGTTCAAAGCTTTCTTCTCATTGAACTAAGAGAAATTAGCTGTATATGTATGCTAACTATTTTGTATATACAGATATAAGTATTTTTTTTTTTGCTAGAAAATGGTCCTTCATTTATATCCCCTTTTTTTGTTTACTTTTGTCAGAAATGGGTATTTCATTGTCATTCATATATTGTAGGTGAATGAATTCAGCAAAATAATCCAATATAGTCCAATAGTCTATAATAGTAGTAGGTGACCACATGACTGGCAATGTCAGAAGTTATTGACTTGAGCCTTTTATAGCTCAGCATATTAATATGGTTTTACTTTAAATGATGTTAATTCAGATTATTGTTTTATCAGAATATTTTAAGATATAGTATGTTTTGGTACTGGGGATCAAACCTAGGACTTTGCTCTTGCCAGGCAGGCACTTATGTCACTGAGCTATCTCCCTGGCCCTAAGATAATATTTATAGTATCAAATTTGTAATAGTTCCTTTTCTTTGTCTTAATATAATCATCGGGAAATAATATGTATGTGATTAGCAATGAGCCAAGATTAAAGGGTGCTGAACATTCTACTGGCCCAAATATCTAATGCCGTTAGATCATGTGGTATCTTAAATTCTATCCCTGTTGATTAAAGGAAATAACTGAGGTGGTCAGTTATAGTTTTAGTTTAAAAACTAAACAATACCATGCTTAGTTTTAAAAACCTACATATGACTGTTCTGTTGTTCCATGGTAACAAGTCAGTTTGGTATAAATAAAGGTAGAGCTAGAATGGAGGCTGACGCTCATCTGGTTCAATATGTCTATTTTATAGGTGAGAAGAAGGTGTCAATGGGAAGTTGTACAAGGTCATTAAATTAAAGTCATGTGACATTTCCAAGTAAATAACCATTCCATCCAATTACAGTGTTTCGCTTTTTCACATTGATTGGTATTTTCGGAAATGCAGGGTATTTCACATCTGTCCCTTTTCCAAGGTTCTGTGGAATTCACTAGAGAACAAACACCGTGACAACTTAACACTTCCGCCATTAAAGAGAGTGATGTTTCTCATGACAATATAGATTTCTCCTTCCAAACCATAGAGAATAAAAACTGTACTTGTGTGAAGTATAATAAATGAAAGGCTGCTGACAAAATGATTTAGTACACTTTGTGGAAAGGATCAATTATTAAATATTTCCTACCTAGTAATAAAGGACAAGGAGAGATAAGCTAATGCTTAGTGACACATTAAAAATTATGCTCAGCACTTTCTTTGCCAAGGCAAAAGTGAGCCTATTAAAGGAACAAGAAACATGACCGAACATAGGAATGGAAAACTCCAGGCTTTCCCATCACAGAGTGTCTGGATTTATCCTGGATTATTCTGACAGATTTTGTAACACAGGACAAATGATTAACCGAATGTAGGCATCTTTGGTGGGTTTTTCTCTAAGATACTAATTTAAATTGATATTAATCTGGAATTCTACTAAATTTTCATATTAGAATTTTTCTATACAATTAAATCAGTGGTATAATTCATTTAAAAAGAGGTTATATTTTGTAGTGTCTCAAAGAATCTTCATGTTCATAAGTGAACAAAGCATTTTAAATAAGTCTATATATCTGTCCTGTTGGATGATTTTGCATAATTACGTATGATTAAATATTTGTATTCAAAATACATACTATGTGTGAAATAAATATTATATACCTAATGATATAATTTATATATACTACATACAATATGTACATTTTTCATTACAAATAAATATTTTCATGTTCTTACTATTGTTAAGTTATAATCACTATATTAAAATCTTCATCAGACATCTACTTTAATGAAACTTGAAAAAATGTACAGAAAAATCAGAATGAGTAAGAAAATAAATGATTATATTGTTACCATAATTTGTCTAATGTTTCAGGTTTTAAAATCATTTTGTTCTTGTTCTCTGTCTCCCTTTATTTCCTTCTAGTTCGTGTTCCTCAGCTTAGTGTCAGCCGAAACCTATAATCCTTTGCCAGTTAAGAAAAATATTCTTTCTAATATTGGGTAAAAAAAATGATAAAGTTCAATGGCAATTGTGAAAAACAAGCTCTTGCTGTTAAACTCTTTGCTCATATTTGCTTTCATTTCTTTATTTTTTTTACTTATTTGGTAATAACATGCAATCTTACTCCACTTTATTAGAAAATATTTAAGCAACAATATTTGAGTTACACATTTGATCAAGAGACATATTTATAGGAAATCTAGGTAAAATAGTTCTTCATATGAAAAACTTTTGTTTGTATAGGAATTATTTTATTTTAACAATAATTCACACCCATAGCCTCTGAAATAGCGTATATAGGAAATGATTTCCAAAGTACTATCCCAAGATATTTAATAGATCACTTAATTTTTTGTTTGTTTATGCACTTAGCAGAGGGTCTCAATACACAGCTCCAACTCTTAGTGAGCCTCCTGTTTTCAGCCTCCCCAGTGGTGGAATTACAGCTGTGCGTCATCACACCCAGACTCTGTGGCTGGCTCAGCCTGCCCTGGGGGTGGGGCTGGCACAGCATGTGATGCTGAGGATTTAACCCTGGTCTCTGTGCTTGTCTAAACAGGCACTTAGACTGCTGAGCTATCCCACTGGTCCTCGATCAATTAATTTTGTTACATATCTCTAAAGTTCACAAACTATGATTATTTTCTTTCTAAGGAAAACTTAGAGTTATGTTTCTCAGAGCAGAATCTAAGATAACAAAAATAATCAGCTATAACCGGACTTAAATTTGAGCTCTTCTATATAGAAACTTCTGTTTTTGCAAAATTGTCTGATTTGTCTTCACTTTAACATGTCAAACATTGCAAAATGACCATATTAGTAATGTGTTTCATCATTGTTACAATAGTTAACTTGATATGTGTATAAATCTCATATTGTATGTTTCTAAAATTATTTCATCACTTATGGCTATTTTAGCTATACACCTTTTACTGATATTATTATTAGTCATTTGGCAGGATTTTGCAAAGAGATTTTGTCAGCTACTTCAGGAGAGTGAAGAGAAGAGGTGATGAAATGTCCTGCCTGAGCCCCTCTGGGTTTTCAGTCGGAACTAACAGGACACATGGATAAAGACTACCACACTCTGATCAAGGTCTGCATCCATCTTCAAAGAATTTTTTCAGGTCAAGCAAATGAGTACTGAAGACAAAATTTACTCCGCCAATAGTAGTCAAACTATAGGTAATGGTAAGTCTTACTTTTCCAAGGAATTCTGGTGAATTTATTATATTATTAACACTTTAATTTTTATTTTACACTTTGTAGGCTTGATACAGGGTCAAACTGACAAGTTTGTAAGTTCTAACTAAGTAACTGAGCAGTTCTACATCCTGGGACCTTCACAACATGCCCTAGGGGCCGTTTATGCTTCAGGATGTTGTAATGCTTAAACCATTATGTCAACTTGAGGAGTTCAGAAGTGTGACTAAGTGACATTACAGAGAGGCCAGGGTCCTTATTTGTAAACATCCTGAGCCTGTGCAAGAGGAGGGCAGGGAGATGGTGTGGGAGCGACACCTGCCCAAGAGTGGGTAGGCTGCTTACTATACAAGGGAGGAGAGAGGCTTGCTTGGCCATACTCCTGTGTCCACGTTGCTTTGCCACGGACTGTTGCCCCTGGCCATGCCACCCTACCTTGTAACCAGCTGGTTGTGGACCAAAACCTCTACAAACTGGGTGCTAAATAAGTCTTTCCTTTTTTAATTTGGTCATTAAGCACTTTGTCTCAGCAATGACAGAAAAGTAACTAAGACATGCTTATTAACAAAATTTGAGGGGTTATTTTTTTTTTTTTTACTAGGAATTGAACTCAGGACCTCACCCTTGCCAGGCAGTTGCTGCACCACTGAGCTAGAGATTAAACTTAAAAATAGTTTCCTTTCCTGTCTATTAATCAAGCACAATCTCACAATTCGGTAACAACTTACCTAAATTAACTAATAGACACAAACACTCTGAGAATGAGACTCATTTCAGTGCCCTCTAATCTTATTTTCTACTTACTATATTTGCCCCATGTTTAAAATTCATCTGTGTGTGTGTGTGTGTGTGTGTGAGTTTTAAGAGCTTCCAATGTGAGAGAAAAACAAAACAAATGGACAAAACAAAACAAAAAAAAACTTCCCTTGTGGTGTTGGGAGTGGGGAGCACCCCTCTAGAGGACACAGAGAAGCGTGTGTGCAGCCAGGGCCCCGACTAGGCATTAAGCAGGACCTCAGAGCACCCTGACAGGACTTTCTATGATATTAAAAATGGAATCTTCAACCAAAATGTGTCAAAATGTGTGTTGCAAGTATTTCTTTAGAAGGAAACAGGTTTGATGAAAGCATTTCATTTTTATATGAAATGAAATGCTTTCTGATTTTCCACACACCGTTATCAGTTCTGAGTGGTTAAGAAAACATACCACTTGATCCTCCAAAAATTGAGTGAGGGCTGTAACTTATAGCAAAGCCCATTACACAAAGAAAATGTTCTTCAAAGCCAGGTAATACCACATATATACATAAAGGTTATCAAAAGCCCATTAAATTCGACCCTTTAAGGTTTTCCAGCTGAGATTAATTTGCCCACATATCATCCCCCTTTTAAAGAAACCCTTTCTTTCTCAGAAACTCTTGTTCTCATAGGACGTTTTGAGCATTTCTCTGATAGCCACGGGGTAACCAGCAGTCCCTCATGATCATGCAAGCCATTTCATTTAAATTTATATTGAGAAATTTCTAGTCTTAATAAGTTGTGTTCCCCTGAGATTCATTTTGCCATGTTTCATTCATGTCATTTTAAATAGGTGCCATTTAAAAGCCTGCCCCATTTTCTTCTGGGCCACATTACAATCAAATGAGGGTAAGTAAGTCTTGAGTGTTTCCATGTGGATGACCACGGAAGATAATGTTTAGTGTTTTG
The DNA here is from genome assembly GCF_000260255.1 of Octodon degus. Lineage (NCBI taxonomy): Eukaryota > Metazoa > Chordata > Mammalia > Rodentia > Octodontidae > Octodon > Octodon degus. The sequence goes on along the minus strand of NW_004524767.1, from coordinate 4,439,255 downwards.
GATTTATGTTGCTTGTTTGCATGTGCCCACCAATGGTTCTATGACTGTTGCATATATTGGCTTTAAGTTGCACGTAAATGGCAATGATGGGAAATAATTAATGATTGTGCCCAGACTGCAAACAATAGTCTATGATTTAATCAATTCATACTTAAGGCACTATTTTTTCTGTAAGTGTAAATAGGATGTCATGAACATCAAGACTGTTTTTCCTTGACCTTGATAATTCATTTAGTAATTTCTTTTCTATTTTGCAAAGAAAGATGTTTCATTTGGAAAGATGTAGACGCAGTAAAGATTCAAAGTTCACCCCCATTATAAAATTGAGTGTTGAGGAAGCAGAATGTGCATATTTCTAAGTCAACCTTCTTTATGGTCTCATGAAAAGAATTTAACTAGTTTGCAGAACGCACAACTCTGACTTGGCAGGAATTTGCACCCATAGAAGCCTCTGGAAGCAGTTCCAGTAGCATCCATTTATAGCAGAGACCTTCAGCAGCTACTCTGTTGCTCCAATAAGGATGAAAATAAGGACTGTGTCAATGTCCTATGGCTACTGAGGAAAAGTAACACAAATTGAAGGGCTTAAAACTATAGACATGTATCACCTTCAGCTCTGGTAGCTAGAAGTTCAAAACAAAAATGTCAATCACTCTTCCATAACCCCAGAGAACAATCTTCCCATGTCTTTTCACAGCTTTAGGAGGTAGCTGGCAACATCTGGTGTTTCATAACCCAAATCTCAGTCTTTATGTGGCTTTCTGTCCTGTGTCCATGTCTAGTCCTCTCATAAGACTCCTGATTAAATTGAGTTAGGGTCCATTGTAATGACAGAACTTTTGACACATCGCATCTGCACGTACCTTGTATACAAATGTAGTGCTATTCATAGATCTCAGTTTAGACTTCAGCAGGTTGGTTAAGGGGCCATAATTCAACCCCAAATGACCATGTCATCAGTAACTATAACAACAAACACACTTTTTGCATGCTAGTGGCCATCCTTATTAATACTTCCCCAAATCAAGATTACAGTTTTCAGGCCAGGGAGATGGCTCAGTGGAATAAGCGCTTCCCTGGCAAGCTCAAGGGCCTGAGTTCAATCCCTGGTTCCGAAAACAACAACAACAAAAAAAAAAGATTACAATTTTCATTTTATCTGTGAAGAAATTGAGAATCAGAAAAGTAATGACATTTTTAAGGTTGTTCTGTCAATTAGTGTCAGAGCAAGGACTATAGTCCAGACTTCTCTGAATTCATTTTGTGCTACAACCACTCCGCAACCAGGACAGTAATTTTACAGCAGTGGCCCCACTTGGTGCCACACTCTCTGGTGGTTGCTTTGTCTTCACATCGCCACTAGACAGTTTGACTCCTCAGCATGGCCTTGACATTCATGGCATCTAGAAACTTTCCCACCAACCAGAAATTTTAGCCCCTATGGAGTTAAAGCACTGACATTATCATTAGTATAAAGCTTTATGCCAGAGATAAAAGTTAAAGAGATGATCTATTTTTTAAAAGTTATTCATTATAAAATTATGAAATGTTTCTTCTTTTCCTAATATTTATTTAATCTTCACTGTCAAATGTACACACAACTACTATGCTAATGAGACAAACCATATTTTCCCAAACTTGAAAATACTGCTGTTGTGTTAGACTTTGAAAATATAAGTTTGAATTAGATTATCCAGATATCATGATGGATAACTAACTGGACACTAGAAAGCAATGGTTTTATTAGAACATTTTAAGCTAACACTTAATAGGTACGTAATGTTAAATTGTGGCAGAGCTAAAGGGCCTACTCCATAGAGAGGCGGGCATGTAGTGCTAACCCATGCCAAGTACTCTGTGGCGGGAATATTGCATGTTCTTAGTTATGTCAGCTATTAAAGTCCTAAACTTACCATCATAATAAGGCAATGAAAAGATATGAGAATATTTGTGTCTAAGAGCATTAATTGCATTTTTTTCTCAATATGACCCTGCACAATCTAAGAGGAAAACAAAAGCAACCTCATTTATCCTATCAAAAAAGTGACATCTGAGTAGTACCTGAGGTCCTTTTGCATTCTTTTCCTTAACATTAGGCCTAAAAAGACATACAGGTGTCCATATGTACACACACCCATATGTACACGCATACATGTGTGCATGCATAATATGCACACACATATGTACACACACCCATATCTACACACCCATATGCACACACCCCCATAGGCACACATCCATATGCCCAAGTACATGTGTACACATACCCACATACACATGCATACATATGTACACAGATCACCTTCCTCTTCTTTAGACATTTGTATTTTAACCAAGATAACAAGGAATTTTAAAATAACCTCTCATCATATATTTCTTCATGCATGTAAATGTAGGACAAGAAAATAGATTCCTTGTGACATGACTGTAATTATTTTACTCCAGATTATTGTAAGATTGAAATTCTAATACGAATTAGAATGATTTTTATTGGCTTCAGGACAACTGCAGAGACTGACTTCAGGCTCTTAAAATCAGACTATCAGTATGATTCTTTCGATAGCAGAATTATTTTAAAATGGAAGAGTAGGTGAAGAGAGAATATTAATGTTTTAAGGAAACGTTTCATCCTTAATGAGGAGTCCAGTGTTGTATGCTAGAAATAACACAAAGTTACTAATCAGGACTGAACATTTATTTCGAATTTGACAAAAATATGATGATCTTAACAAGGTTTTTATCTTCATTTAAGCATACATTCTCACTGTAAAACAACTAGGAATGACAACATAACTCCTTGGCTATAAAATGAAATAGATATCTATTGTGGATGAAAACATTTCCAAAGATTAAGTGGACTATAATATTCTGAGCTTCTTTTATGATTGCTATTCTGAATAGCTTTCCTATAGTTTTCTATTCTATGTTTCCTTATTAATTAATTTTCAAATAGTTTTGTGGTTAAAAATTAACTAGTGAAAGTAGCTCCTGAGAATGTGACAATTTGAAGTATGCTGATACAGCCTTGATAAATGCCTGCTCTCTGTGGTGATTATACTAAGGCTCACTGTTAAGCCAGGCATCCCTCCTGCCTGCCGGAGTTCCTTCAGCTTTGTGCCTCGTCCTCCTCTCATCATCCTTCCCTCTCTTCCCGCCCTCTTCCACACCTTTCTACTTAATCTGCCTGGGTTGCCAGGGATATGTTATAATGAAAAAGGATTATGTGAGAGAAGAGATGGTTGTGAAGAAAAAGTTGGTGTAGCTAAAATATATCTTAAACCATGTAAATCAAAGACCAAATAATTTTAACATAAAATAACTCTTACATTGAGCATAACAATTGATCTACTGGTACTGATATATTTAAGGCTTATATAAGTCCCGAAGAATAAAATATTTATTTTAGATATTCTATTATTCCTATGAGTGGCTTTAAATTTCTGAAGTTGTCTAAGAATATTGAAGGTTATTTGCAACCTAATTTAAAGACCTTATTTGTGATTTTGAAAATGAATTAGGGTTCTCCAAAATGTATCAAGCAGCAATATTTAAAACTGTTGGATTAACATAGGTAACAGGATCACCTGTAGGAAATATAGTATCAATTAAGAGAGCATATTTATTGAGGGTTAACTACACATTAGGGTATCTGTTAAGATTTGCATGCACAATACTGTATAGTTCAGCTCCACAATTGTTATATTGATATTCCCCATAGAAAGGGAAAAAACTAAATCTCAGATAGTTTAATAAAAATAAAGTTTAGTTGTTGAAAAGGGAAGAAGTGAATCAGATATTATAATATGTACAAATCTAAATTAAGTTGATTCTCATATAGAAAAGGACTTCCCAGACAAAATTCAAGGGCTATGAACAGTTTTTCATTCCTTAAAGCCATTTATGAGGCCATGTGTGAAATGTATTCATATAAAAGTATCCATTTTTTATCCAATGTGCCTTCCGTATAAACACTTACAGTAAGGCACTAAGTGATATTTTGATGTCAACCCCATTTTCCCCAAAGGAATTCTCCATAGAAAAGCCAAAGTAGTATGTTAAAAAATCAGAGTCTGATCACTGGTGTAATGTCTTTGCAATGCTTTTGAAATCAAATCATGCTTTTATGACCTGTGTTTCTCTGTCTAACCCCGATATGTATCTTAGAGAATAAGCTACGTGCAAACTTTTTCCATTATGAAAACTTTCCCATGTTACTTTTTCCACAGAAAATGCAATTCAGAGGAACATTTATATATCTTCCAGGACTCAGCTTGATGGCAAACTAGATTATTCTTTCTGTTTGCTATTGTGTATTCAGGTCATTCTCCACTATAGGTTATGGGTTGACTCACACAACTTAGGAAAGAATGTAGACATATGCATCTTTTATTTTTTACCTTCAACTATTATATTTATTCAGATAGGATCAAACAGTTGAGAAAAATTGTGAAGAGAATTATAAAGAGACTGACAGATAACCCCCAAAGGACAAACACTGAAATAAAAGAACAGTGCTATAATAAAGAGAAAGAGATGTCAAGAAGATAAATAAGAAAAATAAGAAAAGATGGCTATAAGAAGAAAACTAGAGGCAGGTACCTAAATATGAGATTAAATACTACAGAAGAATCTATTAACTCAAAAATGGATGCTAATAACCTAGAGTTAATAATTACATTAATTGCTGAGAAACATACTTGTTAGAACTTGTAGTGATGAGTGAGAATAGCATTTTATGATGTATCAAGGTTACTATTTCAGAAGAAAGTAGAAATAAGAGTTGCAGACTGCTCCTTTAAGAAGTTTGTTATTTCAATAAGCATAAAAGTTAATTAAATAGTTCAGAAAAGCTGTTTGGAGAATGGGTATGGCTTTATCTATAGGTAAGGGAAGGCTATATCCAAGAAGAGAGAAGAGGGGTAGTAATTTTTTAAAGATAAGAAATAATAAAAACCTGATGTTAGATAAAAGGAGTTACTTTCAGGGATAGGGAGACATAGCAGAGGAAAAACAAGAGAAGAGGAAAATGCAGGAAAATTTGAAATATGAAACTTAAAGTGTTAGAAAAGAAATGCAAGAAGATGAGAGCGGACTGGACACAGGGTGATCTTTCTTGAACAGAAAAATCCTAAAGTCCAGAAGCTTCCAAGCAACTAAGAAATCTGTTGGGTTTGAAAGATAGCTGCATAAGCTGCGATCAGAAGACAAGGGTAGCATTTTATTCATCACTGGATCAACTTGGAAATGATAGTAAAAACAATAACTAAAATTACACAGTATATCTGGTCAGTGGAAAAGTGGAAGAAGATGGACAGGAATTTAATCTGAGAAAAATTGGTAGTTTTAGACAAAAGAATGTGTTTTATAAAACTGGAATAAAAATGATCAGAATAAAGCTGAACTTTATGGACTGGAAATCCTAAACTTAAAAAAAGAGTAATTAGTAAAAGATGCAGCAATTTTCAAAT
>NW_004524767.1:4407411-4433257 GCF_000260255.1 Octodon degus | reverse complement strand
AAATGAGGTGATTCTAATAGTCCCCTGGAGCTCTGAAAGAACGGGCAGAACATGAGGAGGCTGAGGAGGCTTGGAAGACTGAGATGGGTGCTCTGAACTACTGTACTCAAACATTGATTGTGATAAAATACTTCAACAAGTTTGAAACTTGAATCCTTCATGCTTTCTACAAGAAGACCAGGCTTTGAAGACAACAGTATGTAATATAACAACAATTGTTGAATTCCTATTATCTTGCTTTTGAAATTCTGTATTGCTTCTGGGTTTTCTTTTTACTGATTTTTATTCTCTTTATTTAAAATCAAGAGAGATAACAAGAGCAGGCAGTAAGTGATATTGTTTGTATTAAATGTTCTTTTATAGAAAAAGTAGATTCCTGAACATGGATGGAAGAAAACTACTACATGAATGTGTGAGTAGGGAGACGGATAATAATAATTCAAAAATGCAACATCCCCCTGGAAGCTTTCTTATTATTGGAAGAAGATAACTAGCGTTAATAACATATAAGAGGAGAAGTTTAATTTGGCTCACAGTGTAGAGTGCAGTCCAGTACTGGCTCTCTCCAAGGCAGAAACATGATGGAAAGACATGGTGCAGCCAAACTGTACACTGCATAGTGGCTGTGACAGCAAGGACAAGGCGAGGTTGTCGGTGCAAGCTATGGCCTCCGTGAAAAGCTCTTGGCAACCCAGCTCTCTCACTGGGCCTCACACTTAGAGAGAATTTTCAGTGACAAACATTTGAATCAATCTACTGATTAGTGTAACACTCCCATACTCCTGTCACCTTTTGGGGTCTCTTAATTCAGTCAAGTACAGCATAGATTAAATGGAATCAGAGATGATGGAAAATATTATAAAATTATATATAATTCAATTTATTATAAAAATAAAATTGATCAAAATATTAAGCAATAGAAATGATTAAGTAGTTTAAGGACATATTTAAAATAGGAAATTCTAGTATTGATCACCCTAACATGAAACTAAACAAATCCAGTCATGTGTCAAAATCAAAAGAGATCTCCTAAATATCAATCTGAGTTTATTAGTATAAACTCTCAAAGGTTTGCTTTTCATCCAGATTTCAGTCAGGCCTCAGTGTGCATTTCTTCCTCACAGTGCACACTAGTGCTGCAGTTTTTGATGTCTGAGTGTGCAGTACTTTCCTGTTTTTTTCAGTAATTTCCTTTGTATGTCACACCATATAGAAGCTTGTCAAGTCATTTTCTTAAGTTGGAGACGTATAATGAAAGAAATTTGGAAAATCTTCTGCCTCGATTATATTACAAATATTGATATATTAAAAGTTCTTAAAATTTCTAAGAATGAAAATTCAGTTTTACTCTGGGACATGGTTTCCTAAGGTGATTTGACTGAGATTATCCTGCTATCTCTATGTTTAATTAAGTAACATGGAGGAATTAGGATTCTGAAGAAAAGCTGAGCTAGTGTCTGTATTTTAAAGCTTTGCAGAGAGACAAATTGAGATGAATTTATTGATACAATGTTGAAATGAAAAAGGGACAGACAAACTTACGGAATTAGAGGCTATTATTTCCCCATAGTGAGAATGCAGGCCAATGGACCACAGGGTTCCCTGGGTCCCTGGTGTGCAGTTCCTGCCTCCCCTCAGCTCTGCATGTAAAGGACTTTGGGCTATACCTGGGTTCTTTGGGGGCTTCCAGTCAGGAAAGACAGTTTGCACAAGTGGCTACCATTTTTTTTTAAAAAAAAGTTAGTGGAGTAAATTTAAGTTATGTATTTTTGACCTATGGGTTCTAGTATTGATTCTGTGGCTATTTATAAAATTGAGCTAACTAGAATAGTGAGACTCCAAATAACCAAAAAAAAAATAGTTTGAAATATCAAACAAGCCACATTAATGCAAATAAGAGATCAGCATTTCTCTGGGTAGCTCATTACATGGATTATATGAGAAAATACTCTTAAAATATGTTGCATTTAGGTTGTCAGTTGGTATTGTTAGAAAGGAGACTACCATCTGGCACATGTAGGGTAGATTGAATAAACTTACCACTGCATTTAACCATATAAATTTTAGTCAGAATTTTGAGTTTTTGGTTGATAATTCATCTATATTATCATTCTATGTGCATTTATTCACTTGACCAATAATTACCCATATGCCAGTTTCAAGTAGCAATTTGGCAAAAGAAATAAAAGTACTGATAAGGTGTTACATCAAGAAATAAAGGGCTGGGCCAGGTAGCTCAGTGCACTAAAGTGCCTGCTTAGGCAGAGTGCAGTGACAGGGGTTCGATCCCCAGCATACTGTGCAGGTCCCTCCCTGGGGGTATGCTGAAGTGGCAACTGAGACTGGGCGTGGTGGCGTGTGCCTGTAGTCCCAGCACTTGGGAGGCTGTAAACAGGAGGATCACTGCAAGTCCGATCAACATAGTGAGACCCTGTAGACACTGCACTAAATACAGAGCCTACTTTTACTATTAAAAAAAGAAAGGAAGAAAGAAATTAAGAGAAGAAATAGTTCAGATAGGTATAAATCAAGGAAGGCACAAATCTCACACTTGGAAGAAATGAAATTAAATCCAATGAATATTTATTATTTCTCCCATTTACATGCATTGTACTAAGTGCTATAAAATCAAAGATTAAGTCTATTGCTGTAGTAGGACTATGTAACAAAAACTCTAAGCTGGGTAAGTCTAACAGCATAAGTGCATTTGTTCATAGTTGTGGAACTTAAGATGCAAGGTATCAGTAGGTTTAGTTTCTTCAGAGGCCTCGCTCCTCAGCTTAAAGATTACTACTGCTACTCTTTCTTTTTCTACCTCTTGATACTTGTGTGCCTGGATCCTAATCTCCTCTTGAAATTATACCTATAACCTTGGAAATATCTCTGCAAGGAAACATATCATCTTCATCTACTTACTTGTTTACAATGTAGCTACATTCTGAGATACTGTGAATTAGCACTTTCCCATATAAATTTCAAGGCAGAGCACTTAACCTGTATTAGTAACTTTCAAGTCTTCTAATCTTAGTTGTTTCTCATTCTCCTATAACACAAGATTTTCCACTAGATCAATCTGTGATGATGTAGTTTCATCTGCATAAATAGACAAGTTTCAGAGTCGGAGGTGAGAGTCAGAAGAAAATTGATGAGTCTTATGCTAGTGAAAGTGTGATTGGTTCTAAATCTTTTTTTTTTTAATTGTGTAATTTCTTTTTTTTAATTTTATTTATTTTTTGTGTGTGTGTGTGTGTGTGTGTGTGTGTGGCCAGCTCAGTCCACCAGGGGGCGGGGCTGGCTGGCATGTGGTGCTGGGGGATTGAACTGGGGTCGCTTTGCTAAGCTTGTTCTAAGTAGGTGCTTTAGACCACTGAGCCATCTCACCAGCCCTGGTTCTAAATCTAATGAGTACAGCTTTGTGAAATTTATAGCAATAATGCAGCAGCCCGACAATAAGATCAGAGAAAGAAGAGTGGCACTTTCTCAAGTCTGCTCGTTGTTAGGGAGCATGTCTGAAGTTAGCAGAGAAATACGGTACTCACTGAGTATGAGAAGGCTAGTGATGGGAACTTCACTAAGTGTGGTCATGAGAGAGATGCAGAAAAACTGAGGCATAGAAGTCTGCTCCCTGTTAGTCTGGGAATGGCCAGCAGGATTTCTTCACATCAGAGAGTTCTGAGAAAAAGATTGAAATAATCTAAGTATCATTTTGCATCACTGTTACCTTTATAGAAGATAGTAAAGCTATGAGAAGAAAAGTAATTATGAAGCTATTGTAACAATTTAAGTGACAGATAATATTGCTTTGGATATGATAAATAGGGTGAAAAATTAGATACAATATGAAACTGGAGCTAAGAAGTTTTGTTGATAGATTTTAATTTGGGTTTATCGGAAAGTGTAGTAAAGAAAAACGAAATTTGGGGTGAGTATTTCATGCAATTCAATACACATACAAGAAGTCTTTCCAAATTAAATCTCTAATCCCAGATTTAATTTCAAGAGTTCCTAGTGGATTAGTAACTTTCATATGTAATTAATATCATTTCAGTTTCCAGAGGGACTAGGGATAAATAAGCATGTTCACTTCTTGCTCTTTAATAAAAATACCATTACTTCATTTTCTATACACTATCTAGATGTATATGAAATTTATTTAGTTTATTTAATTAAACAAAATTATCATTACCAAACTTTCCAGGAAACATCAATATTAAGTTATACTCAAATTACTTTTTTTAATGTATTTTTTTTAATTTTATTTATTTGTGTGTGTGTGTGTGTGTGTGTGTGTGTGTGTCCAGCTCAGCCCACCAGGGGGCGGGGCTGGCTGGCATGTGGTGCTGGGGGATTGAACCGTGGTCCCTGTGCTTTGCTAAACTTGCTCTAAGTAGGTGCTTTAGACCACTGAGCCATCTCACCAGCCCCTCAAATTACTGAATAAATGATCTTAATCTAAATATACCCTATATTCAGATTATTTGTAATTTTAATTATAATAATGTTACATTATAATACTGTTACATTTTTCCCTAAGTGATTTTTTGTTTTGTTTTGTGTCTTAGGACATGGTCTACAGGGCCTACAGGGTCTCACTGTGTAGATCAGACTGCTGTTTACAGCCTCCCAAGTGCTGGGATTACAGACACACGCCACCACGCCCAGTCTCAATCATCTTCTCAGGGCACCCCGGGAGTGGGGCTGACAAGGCAGGCCTGGGGATCAAGCTTCTGGTCCCTGCATCTGCCTAAGCAGGCACTTTAAGCCACTGAGCTATTTGACCAGCCCTTCCCCAAGTAATTTTTTAACAAAATGTTGTTCAGGTTTTTCTTTTAACTTAGATAATTACAAGTAATGTAAATTGAAGAGAAAAAAAAGGGAAAAAAAGGAAAATTCCATAATTAAACAAGTATGAATTTTAAGGAAGGATTGAGAAGATGGGTCTGTGTGCATTCACGAGAGAGTGTATTGACGTTCTACTTACTATCTGCTCCACTGTAGGCAGGGTAATTTTTATATGAAATAATATAAGAGAAGTGCACTTCAAGCTATGTGTTCTGCAGTGATGGATGACTATATTTGCTTCAGTACTTCAGGGATGGATTAAGCTATTGAAAAAGCACTGAACAGTGGCTAAAGGATGGTAATATATGTGAAATTCTACAGTTAATGCATCATTAAATAATTTGCCACAACTGATTTATAGTTGCAATAGGAAGACTGTGTCAAGTAGTGCAAAATAATAGGTGGTATCAAAAGTAGACTCTGGAAACTTTTGCTGCAATCAGTCTTCTGTGTTTTAGTTTAGCACTGAACCTGAGCACTGCTGGTGTCCCGTGTGTCCCCTGATGATATCTGCAGATGATTGGCCTGTATTGGCTGAGTCTTGTAGTCTAAAGAATGAAGCACTTTATGGTGGAAGACGAAGACACCCAGTCAGGTCTACTGATGGTGACAACAGGAAGATTTTCCTAATTAGAGTATCAGAAAAGGCAGCTAACTCTTGATTCAAGACCCCTAAAATCTGAAAGTACTGCAACTTTAACTTGTAAATTTTTAATCGATTACCCAGCTGTGGCCCATTTTACCAGAGCAGGCAACCTCAATCAATATGGTTACACAAAACAGCTACGTATGTAACTCAGGATTTTGTGCAGGAGCTCAACTAAGTAATTATTCTGTGTATCAAAAGATCCTCTGTGTGTGTATGTGTGTGTGTGTGTGTGTGTGTGTGTATGTGTGTGTGTGTTTGCTTGATGACAGTAGGATGAGGTTGTGGAGCCGGCAGAGTCAGAGATGTTTTTCCCTGAAGTCTCCTGTCCCTATGAGCAACTGATCCACGACAATGCATATGTAAAGGAGGCAACTGCTTAGGCTCCTCAGGCTTTGTCCTGTTGCATCCGCCTTTCCTAGAAGAGTGTTTGCAGCCTTAGAAGTTCAATGTTCACTTAAAGCAGAGATCTTCATCTCAGCAAAACCCATGTTGTCACCAATAATGTGTGTGTGGTGTGTGTGTGTGTGTGTGTGTCCTGTGCAATGCAGAGTTTGCCGCTCTCCAGACCAGGGGCTCAGCATTTAGCCAAAAACACTCCTCGCCAGTCATGACAAAAATGTCTCCTGATGTTGACAGATGTTTCCTGCGGAGGTGAAAACCTGTCCCTGTTGAGAAATGCTAGAATGAGAGGAAAATTATGAACACAGGAAAAGTCATCCTTTTTTTTTTTTTTTTTTTTTTTTTTTTTGTGCCCGGAATCTAAGTAGGGACCTTGAAGTTGCCAGGCAGGGTCTTGTCTTCTCTTCAACTGACATTTAAGCTAATAAGAAGGCATGAACTCTCAACATCTGGGAATATGATCTATTTTTCTAAGAATAAATCAATTGATCAGGTTTTACAGTCTTAATATATCTTTTTAATGCCTTAGAACTTCATGCTGCAGTGACTAAAATTATCTATAGCTTAGTTTCTTACTACAGTTTCGCCAACTTAAAAATATACTAAATATTCATTTTTAAAGTCATCATCATATCAATTAAATTCATAATATGTTAGAAAAAAAGTATTCCAACAGCTCTGGAAATTCTTTCACTTGGATCCTAATAAATTCCTTTTTGTCCAGCCTAACAAATTAGACATCAGTTACCCACTGATTTGGAAAAATTATGAAATGAGAAAATAAAATACTTTTTAAGAATTTAAATTCACAAGTTGTGGACCTAAGAATTAGGCTTACGGGTTTTTAGGCAGCTTTGATCAACATTCTCTCTGTTCTGCTCAGACCCATTTACAATATGAGAGTGAGTAATGAGAAATCACATAGCAGGCGCAGAATATGTTCCAGGGATCAAATGCCATCTCTGCCAGCCCCTGAGAATTCCCTGAAACCAGAGTCATCACTCACTGTCTTTCCAGACTAAGGACAAGCAATCAACAGCCAACTGATTGTCTGATACTTTGCCTTTTTTAAAATTACATTTTGATAGATAAGGCAATTTATTTGGAAACATCTGAGAATTAAAGGTTGAGATCTCTAAATCTGGAGACATTTGGGATAATCAGAAAGGCCCCCTAACCTGACAGAGTTTCACTAGATGAAATGTAATGGGACAAATGGCGCAACTTACAAGCAGAGTTTTGTGTTAGCCTCTGTTTTCATGTTGATTCCTTGTATTTTATATAGATTGTTCTCTTTCTGGTCTCAAGTGACCTTAAGTTAGATTTTGCTGGATGGGTTCCTAATGTGGTGGTACATATTTATGGACTGACTTTTGCAATATCTGTAATACCTGATACTAGTTGCAAATTAATCACAGTTGTTATTTAATGTGGAGTTCTGAGAGTAAGTCTAAACTCTTGATCCAAGAACTGGTCAGCCCAATGAACTGAATTTGCACATCCACCCAGGTTCTTACACTGAAGCCTAAATCCACAATGTGATGCTATTTATAACATATAATCTTTAAGAAGTAATTGGGTTTGGATGAGGTTACAGGAGTGAAGCTCCTATAAGGAGATTACTGCTCTTATGAAAAGAGGAACAAATGTAAATTCTTCCCTTCTCTCTCCTCCCTCCTCACACAAACATCAGGGAAATCCAGAAAAGAGGGCCCTCATCAAAAATCCAATTCACAGGCCCTTTCAGTCTCTGATTTCCCATGTCTAGCACTGTAGAAACTGAGTTTTTGCTGTTAAATGCATTTTATTGATGGATATGTTCCGTTAAAGCAGTCCTGAGTGACTAAGCCAGTCCAACTGCTTCAGGTCGGGTCCATAATGAAGGCTTGTGCGGAAGTCACCAGCTCCTGCACCACTCCAGGATTTATTGTGGAGCTTAAAGAAACTGAAACATAAATTTCTGAGAACACTGCCTTGCACATACCATTCAGAATCACTATTACAATTACCAATTCTATTTATCAATTAAACATCTCAAAACATGCAAATCAAAAATCACTCTGAAAAAGAGAAAAGAAGGAGAAGAGAACTAGAAAGAGCTTGGAGAGAAAGAAGAGGGAGTGAGAGACAGCGAGGTGATTTCTACACCAAGTAGTAGGAGACACCTGGGCTGAGAATTCTGACAAAGGCCCTGCTGGACATTTAGGGGTACAGGGCACCGCCCCCTGCCCTCCAGCAGGGTGCACTCACTTATGTATCTGTCACTGGAAAGCAGACTGAATGGAGAGCTTGTGACAGAATTTGAAAGAATTTTTCTCTTTCAGAAGATATCTCCTCTAAACATTCAAGGTGATTTTGTAACTTTGTCACTTATATCTTTCTTTTCCATTGTGTAACTTCACTTCCAAATTTTAACCTTAAGGAAAATCACTCCTTGACTGTAAAACTGGCAAGATGGTTTTTGAAAAAGTGTATTGAAGAGAGACAATAAAAGGATTTGCAATTATATGTTTTCTAAGATGAACGCTCGTAGGCAAGTGTGTCATAGGCCTGGGGTCACTGATGTTTAGCCAAGTTAAGGAGATCATTAAAGCATCTCACTTAACCACTATTTAAAAACAAAAAGAAAATCAGTTCACAGTGATTGAACCAACATGCCCTGTGGACTCTGAAAGGAAAAGACGTATTCAATGTGAGCACAGCTCTGTCGGCTTTGGGTGCAGTGGTAAAGACCAAGGACCTGTGAAGGCTCAAGAGACGAAGCATTCACTTGTGTGGGTCCAAGGGATAGATTCTCTTGTTACAGAGCTTTCTCCAGAGGCCAGGATCTAAGGAAACCCAAGTCTTCACATAGAAATTTTTTAGGGACATTAAAAAATATAATTAAAACAGAAAATTTACAAATGATACAGAAGTTCCTTAAACAAAATAATGAATTTCACAGTATTTGTTGTAATGCATGGTGTTGTCTTCAAGTTAGCTGTTCGTATTACTAGATGTACGTATTGCCAAATTGGAAGAAGAAAGAAAAACAGAAAGAAATATATAAAAAAATCAAGAAGAGAAAAAGGACAAAGAATTGGAAATAGGAGACAAAACCAGTTAAGTATCTTGTAGTGAAACTCCTTGTTTTAACAAAGTGAAGTTTGTGGAAAACATGCATATAATTTTTTAGCATATAGAAAAAAATGTGAGGTCTTGGGGTCAAATTTCAGATTTGGTGAATTAATAGGTGAGCTACTTTTGGTAGCTCCACAATAGATACCAAAGTTTAAGAACTTATGTTGTAAATTTTTAGACTGAGGGATTATGGTAAGGGAAAGAATTGAATAGAGTAATGTAGGTCTTTATCACTACTGTGCCATTGCAAAATACAACAGCAAACTTCATAACTATTTCTTTAGACTCTTAACAATTGTTAAGTAAAATTAAAGTTAGGAGTTCTTTTAGTTAAAATAGCGATTTGTCTCCAAAGCTTTTATTTCAAGTGAGACAATTATAGTAAAAACAGACAGCAATGTCTTTGTAAAATACACTAATTTTAGTTAGATTTTTCAAATAGATTATTGCTTATAATTTTCTTCACTGTGATATGATTAAAATTTTTGATTACTTGTTCCTAATTACAGGATTCTTCAATTTTATCGAGTACTAAATATAAACATATTTAATATGTGTAACAGTATTCAATCATTGTTGAATGGCAATATCAATAAGTGTACTTTTAAGCTATTTTTATATACTAGGCTTAGAAATTTTCACTCTTTATGCATTCTTTTATTTCCCTAAATGATTGTGTTTCTTTGTTCTACAGCATTCATTTTATAAATCATGTGTAATAATGTATGATAATTGATATAAATGGTGGCTCCTTAGGTTCTTTTTTATATAATCACACTTAGAATTCCTTTTCTTAGTCTCTATCGGTACAGTTGCTCATGTGTTATCTAGCCTTGGGATCCTGAGCATATCACACTTTTAGACCTAGAAATAATTGGAGGAATTTATTTTTGCCAACATAAAAGCTCGCGGTCCAATTTATTAACTTTGCATAATTTCATGAAAAGCTGCTCTCCTATTCTGCCGATCCCAGCCACTGTTGTTCGCGGCATCTGTCCCAGCTGTGGAAAGCAGCTGTTTCTGTTGGCCTTTGCTTGTCTCTTTCATTTCCTCTTCATCGGCTCCATGTGTATTCTAACTCCTGCTCCTCATTCCTCAATGCCGCTATTTTTAATCCTAAAATGATTCTTTCAAAACTCTTTAAGTCCTATTCCTTCTTGAATTAATTAGTGATTTTTTTCTTCTTGAAATTATCAAGATTCAGTGAATGGTGTTGAAAAGAGAGCTAAGTTGTACCACTCGCATGATCATGCTGAGACGTGGGCATGTGTGTGTGTGCTCAGATATACATGTATCTAGTAGGCTTGTATAAAAAATTAAAATATAACATAAGAATTAATCAGTTTTCGATTATTTAGTGTGATGCTAGCTATTGTGTAAATACCACATTGTTTCTCTGACATGAGAAATCATGAATGTAAACACGGACCAAAATGAGAAATAGGAAGGAATTGTTCATACAGGAGGGGAGCTAGAAAGGAAGGAAGATAAAATAGAAGAAGAAAAAAGAAAAACAATGAGAAAAGAAGGAAAAATGAAGCAAAGCTTTTGTAAATGAGGAGGGGAGGAGAAGTGGAAGAGAGGGGAGGGGAAAGGGGAGAAAAAGAATCAAAGTATGTCACATAAAGGCATGAATTCCATGTAATGAATGTGATCATTATGCATCCATAAAATATGCCAATAAGCAATATAAAATAATTAATTGATGTTGTAGTTACTTCTCTCACTGCTGAGACAAAGTACCTGACAAGCAGAGCTAAGTGAGGAAAGGTTTATGTGCTCTAAGTTCAAGAGCCTCCTAAAAAACCCCGACTGTAACCACAGGAATTAACATAAGGTAAGTTTGTGGGGACCTTCAGGCACAAGCCATTACTATTGATAAGCCACTCAATCCTTTAAAAATTTCTCATGGAATTTTGAATGTGGTCCTAAAAGTTTTGAAATACTATATTTTCCTTTACTGTCCAATTTACAATTTACTATTAAAATATTGTGAGATTTTATGATTTGGATATAACATGTCATTTCTTTTTATTTCTTTTTTTTTTTTTTTTTTTTTTTTGAGGCAGGGTCTCACTATGCAGTTCACACTGGCCTTGTGCTCACTTTTGCAGTCCCCAGACTGGTCTCAAGCTCGCAGAGATCCTTCTGGATGAAACTCCCGAGTGCTGGGACTACAGAGGTGCACCAGCACACCCTGTTCCAGGGTTGCACACTGCACATATGCCTTGATTTTGATAGTTACCATTTTCCTCACCTGAAGGTATTCTCATATTCATAAGATTTTAGGGAAAGGTCTACAGGGTCTTCAATGTCTCACTTCTAGATTGGACTAGTAGTGATCCCCCTGTGTACAGCCTCCCAAGAGCTGGGATTACAGGTGTGCCTCACCATACCCAGTCTCAATGGCCATCTCAGTTGGCCCCTGGGGACAGGGGTGGGACTGGCACAGCAGGCCCGGAGATTGAACCACTGACCCCTGCACCTGCTTGCAGGCACTTTAATCCACTGAGCTATTTGGTTGGCCCCATAAGAAGATTGCTATGTTAAATATTTGAATCTTCTGTAATGCTTTCATTAGTGAGGCCATGTTCTGTGGTCCTCGCTGGGTCTTTGTCTCCATCACTAACTAAAGATTCAGGTATTCGCTGAAGGTCATTGGTCACACAAGACAGTTCAATTGCTACTTTTAATGCTGAAGAGATTTTATTTCTAACATTCTTCATCCCACCCACTAATTCATGTGTGTAAAAGCTGGGCACTGTTGCTTTTGCCAATAATTGAATATTTGTGCCAAATAATTGATCCTTTCCTTAGAATGGAGTACAGAAAGCACAGCAAAGCTTTTGCAAACAGAGATTCCAGGTGACAGGGCCACGACAGCAGGAGCTGTGTGTTTGTGGCTGTTTTTAAACTTGCAGAGGACTGTCCCTATCTCACACTGAGGGACTGATATGTATTAGTCCTTTCTAATTACCTGAAGAAAACTTTTAGACACCATAAACCAAGCCTAACACTTGAGATGAGTGTCTGGAGATGGAGGCATGGGAGGTCACAATATACCGCAGCTGCAGTGTTGCAGGAGACGCTAGATGCTAAAGTCAGCTGAAAACATGTTACGTTGTCAAAAATTACACCAACCTTAACAGGAGTACTGCCTGCAAAGACGGCAAATAATTAGCAGCTGGCTTTTGGAAAGACAGAGCCAGGCAGCAGGACTTTGGAGCTAGGAAACAGCCAGCCTGTGAGTAGCTCCATTTTATGAGGTTAATTGAGAGAATTATTTCTCATTAAATTCTTTAAACATGGGTTAGATTCCCCACAAGGTGTGTTTGTAGAAGAATTAAATATGCTGTCAAAAGTGGCCACTTGAAAGCATGTTCATGTTTAGTAGAGTTTAAATCCTAATTCCAGCAGCTGAGTTTGAAACGATAGCATAAACCTGGACAGGTTTGCTTTTTCATTCCCTTTCCTTTTCTTGACAGATTATTTCAGTTCATCCTAACTTAAAATAAAGCTGTGTATAAAATTCACATATTAACACAGGAGAGGGTGCTACCTTTTGAGGCTGAGATAGGCACCTCATTCCTGTAACTCTGACGCTTGTACATGAGCCTCTTCACGAGCAGTGCCAGGGGACAGCTTTGATTATGAAGATTTTACATTTGTACTATGTCACGGGTGATTCTATGAACCGGTCACATAGCTGATATATATAGGAGAGAAAAATAAGCCACTCGGGTCACACGTGCTCTCCACACAGTGTAAGAGCAGTGTGAAACGTGGGGACAGCAAAATGGGGTCTTCCTGGACCTCAATACTTTATTACTTAGAAGAACTATCCTCATTGTATTTGTAACATCACCTTTTGCACAACAATGGTAGGCACAATATGCTTTGCAAACAATTCTATGTGTTAGTCACGATGATGAAAATGAGAGATTTCCAAGAAAATAACAATACATGAGAAATATTGGAAGTTATTTCTATTAACTATTAGAGCATTCACTGTTAACATTGTTATATTCAATTATCCATTTATTAAAGCACTTTATAAATGCTATTCCAACAAGCCTAGGAAAAAGGCTGAAGGGAGAAACTTATTGGAGGGGTTGGGAGAGAGGGGGATGAAAAGTTGCAAAATAAGTCATGGTTTGAAGAATTCTGGAAAGTGTGAGGGTTTCTACAGTGGCCTTTAACTCAATGTCCAAGCTGGCTTACATATGTTAAATTTATATAGATCAAGTATATATATATATATATATATATATATACATATTTATATTTATATATTATATTAACATATATTTTAGTGTACACACATGTATGTGGGAAATCATTGGCTAAGAATGAGGTTGAAGAACCTACTGGAGTAAAGCAAATAATTTACTTTGGGGGCCTCCTCAGCTCTCCCACACCCTCACTCTGTGCTTGTACAGCTGGTCCTCGGCTTTGACTGGCAGTTCCCCAAGTGGTTTCCACAGGAGGCCATTCACAATTCTCCCCTTAGCAGACCTGTACCATGTACGCTCCTCAATTGCTTTCAACTCTGAATGATACCATTTTCTCTTCTCAGAAGAACAAACTTTTCATTATTCTGCCTGGAAGGTATAGATTATACTCCTGCATGTGCCACCCACACAAGAAAATGATTTGAACTGATATAACGTAAAAACATTTCACATTTTTACTGAATTAGAGGGTTTTACTAAAATAACACTTCAACATGATATTTAGTTTTTTATTTAAAAATGTTAACCAAGATAAAAGTAAGAATGACTATAACCACATGTCATTTTGAAGTATATTATTTTACCGTGTTTTCTAACAGGAAGTAAAAGAAACCATGCTCTACAGAGTCTAGGAATGATGAACTACAGAGATAACATGTGAAATCCTTTTGTTTCTTTTCACACACACACTCTTTCTATGGAAGCAATGTGAATCTGAACAAAGTTCAATCTCAGTAAGCCTTAAGAATGTCTCCAAAGTTGTTCATGAATTTATGTAAGTAACGGTTTATTTGTGTAGTACCTACATGACTCTGCTTATACTTGCCAAGAAAATACCACTATAAATCCCATCTTGAGGTACTTTGAACCTACTGGAGGACAAAAAACATAAGAAAGGAAAAAAATTGTAAATTTTGTAGTATATTCCACTTCTAGCAATGCTTTACAAAAATATATAATTCAGAGTATGAGAAAGGGAAATTCTGAAGAACTGAGATCTTGGGAATGGGTTTCAAACTAAATAAGACAATCATGACAGGACACATCTATACTGAAAGTTGTTATTAGAGTATATTTCCATATTCAATATCTGTTAAAAATAACAAAGAAATAATATTCATGTAAAGCTATTCTTTATTTCAACACTGATGGAGTTTTCATGCATTTTGCTAGGTTCTGTTACACTGACTTTATGGTTTCATCTGACTCCAAGAGAGGCTTCTAAATGATTTTCTCTGTCTATCTATGTATCTATCATGTGGAGAAAATCCAAATATGTTTTCCACTCACAAATGGCGTTTATTCAGCACTCTGAACAGTGTTTGTAACGAAGACAAGAGTGATCGGCCAATGCAGGCATTTATCTACACAGAAAACTGTATTGATTTAAGAAGCATTTCTCCAAATAAAGGTTAAAAGCCTAAAAGATTTCATACCAGAAAAAGAATTAACAGCTCGCTCTTCTTTTAAATTATTTTTCCCCACACCTTGAAAGTTAACCCTAGAATATTGTTATTCATCTTGGAATCAGGTCTCTGTCTCCCTCTCTCTCTCTCTCTCTCTCTCTCTCTCTCTCTCTCTCTCTCTCTCTCTCTCTCTATATATATATATATATATATATATATATATATATATATATATATATTCAGATTCAGGCACTAAATTGACTTATAAATATTAACTTACAGTTAGTTACTCTTTCTTTAAAAGATGCTACAAATTCCTAGTCAGTCTAATTATAAGTAAATGCACCATCACAGTTTACTGATAGTTTAATCTCAGGACTGTCAGTCTTCATTGGAATGGATGGCATCGGGCAAGTGTGTGTCAACACCACTGTCAGAGGAGATTCCTTCCAAGACTTAGGTGCTTCTTTGCCAAAAGCAGCAAATCAGAGAGAATTTACAGGTCAGTGAAGTCTCACTTGGGTGGAGCTTCCAAAACCTCATTGTGCACAGTTACATCTTACTTGAAGAGAGGAAATCCTAAAATTGTAGGCCAGGGCTTGCATTCAATCTCAGCATTTGCTGAAGTAGAACACATTAGTAGACCTTGCCTACAATCCGTTCAGCTGTTATGCAGCACTGGTGAAGTCTACACACAATGATCTGTGATTCATTCTACTTGTTTCTGGACTTCGACAAGTGTGTAAAATAGAAAAATCTATACTAGATAAAAATGTCTACTCCATTTCAGTTTTTTTTTCATATAAGAGTAGCCCTAATGTGGGTTGGGATTTTCTCCTCCAGAGTTATTAATAGATTTATCAAAAGTATTAGCTAGAACTCTGAAGATAAACTAAGACAAATATTTTAGCCTACAAATTAATGCTGTGTTTTAGACATAGAAGGCTAAATCTAGAAGGAGTTAGGAATAGAATAATTGTTTTATCAGTATATTAACTCTTTCTATCCCAAAACAATATCAAGATAAAAAGCCCATTGTTAATCTTAATAAATGAATGGCAGAATTGCAGAATTAATAACATTAATTGTTATAAATTACACTATATAGAAACAAAAACTTCAATAAAATAGCTTGTATCAAGGGCTCAAAATGTTACCCAGTATGTAATGTTAGCTTCTTTTTTTTTGGACAGAGCCTTGCTGTGGACTTCAGGCTGGCCCTGAACTCAGCATCCTCATTGCTGGGATTACAGATGCACACTGCCATGCCTGGTGCTAGTGGCTTTTAATGTTGACTTGTAGTTTTCTTGAGAGATTCTGGCTTACACCATATCAATTTAAAGTCAGGAAAATTGTCAAGGAAGTTTTCATGTAAAAATATAAATAACAGTGTTTGGAAATAGTGCAAAATACTTTGATAGCTACATACATACCTGAGCCCAAATACAGCTGTAAGTTTATTCTTACTGTGATATGCCATGCCTCCCTTCTACCCTAGCTCCTATTTCTCTGCTATGCCCTCTCCCTCCCTTAGCTTGCTGGATTCACACCTGGCTTCATGTGTAGTGTGTGTGTGTGTGTGTGTGTGTGTGTTTCCTGGAAGACACCCAGTGTGCTCCTTCCAGTGTCTGGACAGACCTAGTGCCAAATCTCTCTGACCTCCGGCCCCTTCACTGTGCTAATTCCTTTGCCTAGGTCTCCTGTTGGGTTCCATCAGTGAGATCACCAAGAAGAGACCACGAGGTGAAAAGAGAGAGCACTCAGCTTTAACCCTGGCTCCATCCCTCACAGGTCACTGGAGGGGCCACCGGTTTGAGCAACTCCTGGGAAGCAGGGTTTTCAGTTTGCTTTGTTGCTCCTTTGTTTTGTTTTTTTCCTGGTTACTCATCTTCCCCTAAATGCACTCACCATGAAATTCAGTAATAAGTCTTAAATACTGCATTCTCCCTAGTATTTTCTTGTTTCCTCTATCTAAACACTTGTAAATAGTGTCCCTTAAACACTACTCAAATTTGCCACATGGAGAGAACTATTGGTTCTCTACTAGGACTTTGATTATCACAGGGTATATGCAGCGTCTCATCTCTTTGTGAGGCATGATTTCATCTCATCTGGCCACATGGCTACTTATTCACCTCTTTCAAATTGTAGCTCCATTGTCACTTCCTGTCCTAAGGCTTTTACTCAAAGCCACACTTGTTTCCCCATCTCCACAGACTGAGTCCTCTTACCCAATTCTAATGCACTGTAGAAATCACACATAATTTTCTACTTACTGATTAATTATTTGCTTTACTCTTTATTAACATAGCAAACTCTATGCGGGTAGGACTTTTGTTTGTCTTAGTATTTGATGTTTTTATATTGATTGATTGATTGATTGATTGATACTTAAAACCTCTGCAATTAGTTTGTTAGTATCGTGCAGGACTCAGATGTTCAGTATTCCTC
Source organism: Octodon degus (assembly GCF_000260255.1). Taxonomy (NCBI): domain Eukaryota; kingdom Metazoa; phylum Chordata; class Mammalia; order Rodentia; family Octodontidae; genus Octodon; species Octodon degus. The sequence goes on along the minus strand of NW_004524767.1, from coordinate 4,416,158 downwards.
TTGTTCAACATCATCCTTTTCTTCATCCTCTTCATCCTCTCCATCTTCTTCTTCCTCCTCATCATCCTCATCTTCTTCATCCTCCTCCTCTTCCTTCTTTTTCCTGTTTTATTTCAGCCTTGATGACTCCCTTTTTTGCTACATCAGGTTTTCCTTTAGCCTGGTAGGCAGCAACATCCTTTTCATACTTTTCCTTCAGCTTAGCAGCCTTCTTCTCATATGGCTGCTTATCATCTGCTGGTATTATTCCACATTTCTCCAAGTTTCTTTGTGACATCACCAATGGAGAGGCCAGGGTGTTCTCCTTTGATTTTTGGGCGATACTCAGAACAGAACAAGAAGGCCAATGGAGGCCTCTTGAGTGCATTGGGATCCTTGAACTCCTTTTTTGTTTCTCCTTTAGGAAGAATTAAGTTTTAATTTCTCTTTCATAACAAGCCTTGTCCGCCTTTGCCATATCTTCAAATTTTCCTTTTTCTTTAGCAGATATGGTCTTCCACCTCTCTGAGCACCTCTTAGAAAACTCTGAGAAGTTAACGGAAGCATCTGGGTGCTTCTTCTTGTGCTCCTTTCAGCAAGTTTGCACAAAGAATGCATATGATGACATCTTGCCTCTCGGCTTCTTAGAATCTCCTTTGCCCATGTTTACTTGTTTTCCTTGGTGAGGTACAGAGTTGCCCAGTGCCTGTCCGGCTCTCACTTGCCCCGGCACTGTCTCTATCTATTTGCTTTTTTTAAAGTTAGCAATCTGGGGATACAACTCAGTGACATAAACGCTGCCTGGCAAGCCCAAAAATTTTATAAATAAAATTTTATAAATAAATAAAAATAAAGTTAAAAAACTGTCTGCTGTCTAGTAATCAATCATCAAGACTTGTATGACTATAAAAAAATAATATCATAGAAGCAAGTTTAACTGAAGAGATAGCCTAATGTAGGTGGAAGAACAGTCTTTGCAATCACACACTTTCTCTCAAACTGTATCTCAACCTTTCCTACATCTACAGATGTGTACATGTAGAGTAGTTTGGGTAATTGTACTACCAATTTCTGCTGGTTTTTTCAAAGGATCAGTTAATGTTTAATTTTTTTCTTTTTGTTCTTACTATTTCATTTCTATTACATTTCTTAAAATTTTTTTTGTTATTTTTTTGTTTTGTATGTTCTTTAAACCAGTCTTGCATGTTTATCTCTAGTAACCCAAACAACTAATTTGAAGATAACATTATTCAATACAGAAACCATTATTGAATTCCTATTATTTTGTTTAGTGAAATTTTGTATCATTTCTAATGCTGGTTTTTCTATCACTATTTTGTATTCTTTAAAATAATGTTCTTACATTTTAGAATATATAATGAGAACACTAATCACAGGAAATTTGTACATGTGCATGATATGTCTTGCTTCTTCTTTCCTGTTTCTCTCCTCTCTTTTCAACCCTTCTTCCCTTCCTTTCGCACAAAAACTTTGTTTCCATTTTATTTCCATTCTTTCTTGCCCCTTCTTTCCACTCACTTACCCCCTTCCTTGTCCACTTCTCATTTGAGCAATTTCTTCCTCTTTCACAATATCATTTATAAATTTTGGTTCTCATTTACACTTTTGATTTCTCACTCAGAGAAACAATTCCATGTTTAAACATGTGTGTCTGACTTATTTCATTTAAGAGTATGGTATCAAGATCCACTCATTTGGCAGACATGTCTCAGGGTTATCCTTCTTTATAGCAGAGGACAAAAAGCAAAGCCCTCATCTGTTTTATTTGCTCATAGGTTGATGGGCATTTGGGCTGTTTCCGTGGTCCATATTACAAATGGCGCTGCTATAAACATGGGGTGGGGATGCATATGTATCTCTGTGATGTGCTGCTTCTGATTCATTTGGGAAAATGCTAAGAGGGGAAATAGGTCCAATGCAACCCTTTGTTGTAATTTTTAGAGAAATCTTTTCATATCTCCACAGTGATTGCACCAATCTACCCCACGCCCACCAACAATGATTCACTTTTCCCCACAGGCCTGCCAGCATTTTTTTTGTTGTTGGGTTTTGTTTGTTTGTTTGTTTTGGTTTTTTTAAGACAAAGATTCATTATGCAGTCTAACCTGACCATGAATTCACTTTGAATCCCAGACTGGCCTTAAACTCCCAATGATCCTCCTGCCTCAGCTCCCGAATGCTGGAATTACAGGCATGTGCCACCATGCCCAGGCTTTGTTGATTTCTTGATAATAGCATTCTTCCTAGGGTGAAACAGAATTTTTAGAATTGCTTTAATTTTCATCTCTTGAATAACCGTGATGGTGAACATTTTAAATATATTATTTCATATTTGCACTTCATATTGCACGTGCCCATTGTGTATTAGTTCTTTAGGGGTTTCTGATTTTTTGACTTCTTTATGTGTTCTAGATATTGATGCCTTGTCTGAATAAGAGGTGGAAAATATTTGTTTTCACTTGGTGAGTTCTTTCTTCTTTCTACTGGTTTCTTATGCTATGCAAAGATTTTAATGAGATCCCAGTTGTCAATTCTTTGTGATAATTCCTCTCCAGCAGTAGTATTGTTCATAAGGTCTTTGCCTCTATCAGGGTCTTTGGGAGTTCTATTATTCTCTCTGCCAGCAGATTCAGTGTTTCTGCTTTAATTAGATATCTGATCTATTTTAATTTTAGTGTAGTTTGCATGGTGAAAGATATAGGAGTAGTTTAGTCAATGTGTAGAAAACCAGTTTTTCTAGCACCATTTATTAAAGAGGTGACCTTTCTTCCAGTGGAGATATTTGGCTCCTTTGACAAAGATAATGTGGCTAAGTACATCCGGAGCTGTTTCTGCAACTTCCATTCTCTTCCATTCACCTTCTGGCCTGTTTTTTTGCCTCTACCACACTGTTTCAATCATAGAAACTCTGCAGTAAAATTTCAAGTCAGGAATTGTGGTGCATGCTGCTTTGCCTTGTTAAGAACTGCTTTTGCTACTCTGGGTTTCTTCTGGTTCCAAATGAATTTTAGCATTCTTTCCCCTACTTTGGTGAGATCTGCTATTGGCATTTTAAGCAGGACCACAATAAACCTGGATAACAATTTTGGAAATAGAGCCATAGTCATTATGTTTATTCTTCCTACATGTGAACAAGGGATATCTTTCCCCTTTTGATCTCCTCTCTCATTTTTCACAGTACTATAGTTTTCAATGTTGAGGCACTTTTCATCCTAAGGATTCTATTTTTGAACGCTATTGTGGAAGGTGCTGCCTTCCTAGCTGTCTTTCAGTGAGCTTGTTATCTCTGTACAGGAATGCTGTTGATCTTTGAGTGTTAACTCTGTATGTCACTACACTATTGAATTTGGCTATTAAATCTAGAAGTCTTTTGGTGGAGTTTTTGGATCTTTTATGTAGCATATCAGGTCATCCACAGATGATGATAATTTAACTTCTTCCTTTCCTGTCTTTAGTCATTTTATTACTCTGTTGTCTACTTACTCTGGCTAGTGTTTCCAGAACTCTACTGAACAGGACTGGTGACTGTAGACATCCTTGCCTTGTTCCTGACTTCAGAGAGAAAGCTTTTGGTTTTTGGTCAGTTAGTATAATGTTGCTTGTTGATTTTTAATAGGTGGTTTTATCATACTGAGGTAAAGACCATTTATTCCATTTTGGCTTAGGAGGGTTTTTTTTTTATCACTAATGCCTGTTGACAAATACCTTTTCTTCATCTATTGAGGTGATCATATAGTTTTTTTCCTTGGCTCTGTAAATGCACTTACTGATTTGAGATCCCTTCCCTGCAATGGGTCCTCCTTGGTTATGGCGTATAATCTTCTTGATACATTCAGTTTGTGAGGATTTTTGCATCTACATTCACCAGGGAGATTGGCCTGTAGTTCTCTGTCTCTTTTGTGAATCCTTCTCTGGTTTTGGTATCAGGGTGCTACTTGTTTCCATGAATGACTTTGGGAATATCCAATGAGCAGCTGAGAAGAATATATATTCTGATGTTGTGGAGTGGAACATTCTGTAGGCATTTACTAAGTCCATTTGTTCCAAAGTTTTGTATAGTTCCAGTATTTCTTCGTTGAATTTTGGCAAGTTGTTCTATTTGTGACAGTAGGTATTGAGGATCCCCATGGCAATTGTGTTACTGCTTATTTGCTTTTTCATGCCCATTAATACTTGTTTTATATAGTTTATATATATAATATATATATATATTATATATATATATATGTATTTTTTTGTTAGTGCTTCCTCTAGGATTGTTCTCTTTATAAGGATTGTGTGACTTTGATTATCTCTCAGTTTTGACTTGAATTCCACTTTGTCTGCAAGCAGAGTAGTTTCCCCTGCTTTCTTTCTGGTTTCCTGACACATGGAGTAGTTTTCCGTCCTTTGACTTTCAATCTATGAATTGTTTTGAGTTAAGTGTGTTTCTTGCAGGTGCAGAGTTAATTTAATTTTTCTCAAATTTCACATCTAATGCTAATGATACTTTGCAGAAGTGTTATAAGGTTCAATAATGTCAATTTTCCCCTAAAATAATCACCACAGTATACTTAATAATGTAATATACTACTCAAACTAAGTCTAAATAAAGTTCAGAGCCACATGATTATAATATGAGTAATATGACAGAAGCGCTGCCCTGGTGCCCACCTACCCTTCTCACTCTGCCTCTACCTACTTCCTGCTTCATTCTGTAGTCTTTCCACACATTGTAACTAAATATCACCACCAGAGTTCTAGCATCAAAGGTGAATATTCCTGTCTTATTTGTTTGTTTTCTCTCTCAAGAATGAATTAACTTATGCGTAATAGCATGTGATAGGAAAGAATGACAGACATTCTGGACCTATTAATGCTCTGATTTTGCAACAATTGAAAAGAAATATAAAATAATTTGAAGTAATATTAATTTTCAAAATTTGTATCACAATTTTAAACAATAATTTTAATAACATTAATTAAAATTTGAGTCTGTTTCCTTATTTTGACAAATAACCTCTGGCTTATTTGCAAGTAATAGTTGTTTATTTAACTAATAGCAACACTAGCAGTGGGTGAGGGTTTCCTTCTCATATCATCATGTGACAGAGTACATCATGGGTGGGAGGGAACAGAGAAAGCATTACACAGAGAGTCTCTTCTTCAAAACTACTCCCTCGATAAAACTATGGCTCAATTAGTCTATGGATTAATTAATCCATTTTGAATGCAAAACCTTCATAGCCTAATCTAATTCCAAAGGTGCTACCTATACATACCATTGGCATAAATTGGGGGATTAAATTTCCAACACAGATTTTAGCAGATACAACTAAGCTACTGTAGCTGCTAAAGTCAAAGTTTGAGTCCTCCTTGCTGAATCTTGCGCATTACCTCTTCCATGCTGCAGCAAATGTTCACTGAGCACTTCCTCAGGCCTGAGATACTAAAAATGTTCCTGTCCTCATGAAATGAACATCATGCTGAAATAAAGAACTCATAAATATGTAAATGAATCAATAAGCAAAGTAATTTCAGATGGTAAGAACTCCAAGGGGGAAGATCAGCATGTGATGATTTCTAGGGCAGGGTGAGAAGCCTTGGGGAAAAGGTGTCTGAGACTCTGACAACTAACACAGAATGATCTTCACGAGGTGAAGGCTGACAGGTCGAGGTCAGGAAACAGGACGGTTCTGGGAAAGAGCTACTGCACACGTGTCTGGACACATTCGGAAAACAAACAAACGATCCAAAAAAGTACTGCTACATCAGCACTTGTGAGGGGGAATTATGAGGTTAAGCCTCACAGATAAGCCAAGACAAGATGGATTATAGCTTCTGTCAGTTATGGCAGAATTTGGCTTTTTTTCTCAGTATGTAGACAGAATGTTAGCGGAGTGAATATTTTATCAAACCCATGCAGATTTCTTCCTATAGCTTGAACAACTACATGGTTAGCTCTTCGTTCTGTTTAACCCAGTGTTAATTCAGTCACTACAGTTACTCCTCCTCTGCACATACTTCTATCTGATACTCAGCAATGAACCTGTGTCTAATCATGTTTTAGGCAGCTCTGTTGTGGTACTTTGCTGAGGAAAATTCGTTGACATGTGACAAAAAGAAAGGAAGAGAACAAAGTACAGAAAGAAAGTAGAAGACATGGAAGAAATGCAAAAAGAAGCTGGAATTGTTCTGAGGTAAAAACCCCTATCTTTCAACAAATGTTCAAAAAAATTTCCTTTTTGGCCCACTGTAATTTTCCCTCCTATACACTCCACATTCTAGATGCACTGAGTTGTTTTTGCTTCTTAGTGTTTCCTGTTGGTGTTGCTGGAAGTTTGCTGTGTTATGTTCTTTGCCCAGATCACTTTCTTTGTTTCTCTGGTCCCAGGGATCAAACCTAGGCACCTACATGTGCTAGTCTAGTACTCTACTCCTGGGCTATATTTCCAGCTGCCTAGACAATTTTTGTCTTGGTTACTTTTCTTTCATTGCTAGGACAAAATATCTGACTCCCAAAATTAGCTCGGTTTATGGAGGTTTCAGTCCATACTAGGCTGGCTCCAAGGTCGAGTGGTATATGACAGAGGACAGAAGCCTGTGAAAGCAGAAAACAGTAAAGGTAGCAAGAGCAGAAAGGGAGGAGCAGCAGGAGCGAGACTCTTGCCCTCCTCCCTACTGTATGCAGACTGCCCACCCCAGGGAGGATGTAGCACAACACCCACAGTCCAGGCACAGGACAATGAATCAATCAAAAATTTGATAAGGCCACGCCATGACTGCATGAGGCTTTGGGGGACATCTAGACCCAACCCATAACAGTTTTGAAACAGGTTTACTTATCTGCTCTTTGATTATTTACTTATTTATTTATTTTGTGTTTAGGACAGGATGTACAGGGTGTTCAGGGTCTCATTGCTAGATTGGACTCGTAGTGATTCTCCTGTTTACAGCCTCCCAAGTGCTAGGATTACAGGTGTGTGCCACCAAGCCCAGTCTCAATTGCCATTTCAGTATGCCGCAGGGGTGGGGACAGCATGACAGGCCAGAGGATCAAACCCCTGGCCCCTGTGCCTGCCTAAGCAGACACTTTAATCTGCTGTGCTACTTGGCTGTCCCTTTTCATTTAAATTTTTATGTCTGTATATTTTTCTTTGTCTACTTTTTTTAGACCTTGAAGAATAGCTTGTTTATTTGGTGTGCTATCCTATTAACAATCTTTTGCTAGTCCTTGTTGTTGTAGAATCAGACCATAGAGCAATCCCTTGTCACGTCTGCCCATGGCTCTCAGGCAACTTGAGAAAAGACTGAGTTATTTCCATCAGAGTTTGCACAGGCCTCAGCACAACATTCAACATATTGTGAATGCAAAGCACTATTCCCTGGCTCACATTCAATTCTTTTCCTGAGGAGCACTCCCCAGAAAGGAGGCAAGGAGCTGGAGAACAGAAGTGAGTTTTGTTAATTCCTCATGTTCATTCTCACCTGAAATAGCTTCTGTGTATACATTGATGTCAAATTTATTTTGTAATATACCTTAAAATAATACAGAATCACATGGAGATTTCCATATGGACTTATTTTTGCTGCCAGAAATTGAAGCCAGGACCTTGGGCTCTTCAGATAGGAGCTGTGCCCCTGAGCTGTACTCCTGGCCTCTTCCTTTTAATTAACATAGGAATGTCCTAAATAAGAAATTATCTAAGTTTATTCAGGATTATATGATAACATGCTTCAGAGTGGGTAATCTGTGATCAATAGAAACTTTTTTCTATGGTGTTGGAAATGGGGAAGCCCAAGGTTGAGGTACCAGCAGTAGTATCTGGAGCAGCCTCCGACTCTTTTTCACAAATTGGGCACCTTCTGTCACTTGCCATGGCAGAAGAATTAGACCTGGAGGCACCTGCAGCCGCCTTGGTGAGGGCCCAGCTCCACTCACGCAAGGCTGCACCTCCTGATTAGGCAGCTCTGAAAAGGCCTCTTCTTTGCACTGTCATTTGAGTCTTAGGGCCCAGCACCTGAGTTTTGGCAGGACATGCATTTAGAACACAGCAGAAGCTGAAATATACTTTCATTATGTAATTTAAAGCAATGCTTTCATTTATTTTAGCTAAGGAAATCAATGATATGCACATACAATTCATCATCATTTCACTATAAAATTGCTTTTTATATAAAATATTTCTTTCAGAATATTTTCAGATTCATAAAAATACTGAGCACCTCTTTTTTTCCTCTCTTGCATCAGTTTGGTACAATCATTACAATGGATGGACTAACATAATACGTCATCAACTGAAATCCATGATGTATTCAAAGGCTGCTATCTTTGCCTAGTATTATTTGTCAGTGGCAAGATCCTATAAAGAATATCACATGCTTGTAGTCATCACCAAGCTGGATGGCCATGACAGTTTCTTAGATGTTCCTGTTGCTGACGATCTTGATTATTTTAAGACATGCATGTATTTTATTAAATATGCCTCTTTTTTGGAATTTATTATTTTTTTTCATTGCAAGGTAGGTTCTAAATTTTGAGGAAAAGGACCACAGAGGAATAGTGCTCTTACAATCTCATGGTACTAAAGATGCGTACTACCATGATGTGCTGCTGTTGATTCTGATGTGATGAGGTCGTGTTTGTAAGGCTTACTTCCCTCCTCCTTTTCTTTTTTCTTTCTTTCTTTCTTTCTTTCTTTCTTTCTTTCTTTCTTTCTTTCTTTCTTTCTTCCTTTCTTCCTTTCTTCCTTTCTTCCTTTCTTCCT
>NW_004524767.1:4383584-4407311 GCF_000260255.1 Octodon degus | reverse complement strand
TCCTTCCTTCCTTCCTTCCTTCCTTTCTCTTCTTTCTTTCTTTCTTTCTTTCTTTCTTTCTTTCTTTCTTTCTTTCTTTCTTTCTTTCTTTCTTTCCTCTTTCTTTTTGTAGAACAGGGATTGAACTCAGGCCCTTGTGCTTTCCAGGCAAGCACTCATTCTACTGAGCCATCTCTTCAACCCCATCCCTCCTCCTTTTCTGCACTGCAATTTTTGTTTTTATTTCTTGCATGGTAATTTTCAGAACAAAGTCAGAGAACACATTCCTCACTTACTCACTTACAACCTACCTCTTTCATTGTTTACAGTGTTGACATTATTTCCAATGCTGTGTGAGAGAAATCTCTCTTGAAATTACTTTTTTTTTTTCCTGCATAACCAGGGATTGAACTCAGGCCCTTGTGCTTGCTGGGGAAGCACTTATTCCACAGAGCCATCTCCCCGGCTTGAAATTACTTTTGAAGTATTTTTATGGAATTTTTTAGACTTGCTCCAAATAAAAGTCTTGAGAAGTACCTGTGTGCATAAATGCTCTATTTAGCTCAGTATACTGTATGTTTAGCTTTGTTAAGCACAGCTATGCACAGGTTTAAATAACCTTTGTGTTATAAGACCCTCTAAAGATAAACCTTCTCACTCCCTACATTTAATTACAGTTTACCTTAAAAACCTAAAGAATCTATGTGGTACTGCTATGGTTTGTGTGTATTTGTCCCCACAAAGCCTCCTGCAGTCATTGAGGTGCAGTTCTACAGTTGGTGACTAATTCATGATCCAAGGCTGGGATTATGGGTGTGAGTACTGCTGGGATTATGGGTGTGAGTACTGCTGGGATTATGGGTGTGAGCACTGCCCCCAGCCTGGGGTGGATAGCCTGAATGCATCATAAGAGAGACAGAGACAGACTTGCTCTCTGTAGCCATTGTTGCTGCTCCTCCTCTCGTCGCTCCTCTTGCATTTGCTGCCACCATGAAAGGTTGCTCTCTGCCATGTGCTGCTCTGCCTTAGAGCCAGCTGAGTGTGAGCTAAATAAACCTTTTCATCCTTTATTTTGCATGTTGGGTATTTGTCCCAGCAACAAGAGAAGAGTAACTGAGACAGTTATCATTAAATATCCCACTTGAAAATTGATGAGATATCTGTCAGGACTCTGAAGGGGGTGGGGAGAGAGAGAGAGAGAGGGAGAGAGAGAGGCTTTGAATTCAAATTTTGGAACTGTTCCTTTAAACAGAGTTGAGAAGGGTTCCATTAGCTCCTTTTGAGAATTCTCTGAGACCCTAACATATTAGTAGGCATTGTTAGTTTTGGAGAGAGAATTGTTTGTATTTTTCTCCATATTTATTTTTTTAAAGTCAAAACAAGTATTTTTGATCTCACTTAATATATGAAAAAAAATTAATCTGTTTTTATCATTTTACAATGGAGGAGACCGAATTAAATGCTGATTAATTCACTCAGGAATAGTGCGCTAACCACCTCTTGTTTTGCTGCGCTCCCGAGAGTAGTAGATCAGACAGGCCTGCTCCAGGACCACGTGGAGCGCGCCCCCGGCCGAGCCACGGAGAGCCCAGCACCCCACAAGTTTGAAGGACATGGCAGCTCGGGCACATTGCTATTTAAATAATATTACTTACTTGTCAAGAATGTATGATCTTCCAATATCTTGTCATACCACAAAGTGTTTATTGTCCTATGGCTACAAGTAAACATGCACTTAGAAGGAACTGCATAGTTCCTCATTTGAATAGACTTGTTCTAATATTTTTTTAAGGTATAAAATACAATTTTTGCATTATTTGTAGAAAAGAATGTATATTCTGTTTTCATTTGTCTTGGAATATGAGCTCTTGTCAGCAAGATTGAATGAAATAAAATTTAGGTAACATAAAAGAGAATTAGAATATTTCAAAGATTATAACCAAAGTGAATAAATCAGCACATTTCTATTTGTCTGATACAGCAGCCAATTACATTTACTATATATCGCAGAATAAACCTAGTAACCAAATCATACACCTTGGTCCATTATTTCCATTCAGGGGATCATAACTTTTGACTTCATTCTTCAACAAATATTACCATTTGCAGGCTTGGAAATAAAAATTGTACTTCTGTTCATTTTCTTACCCTCCTATTGATGTTTAAACGTCACTCTAAATCATTTGCATGAGGCTGAGGTAAAGTATGTACAATGATTTTTTTTTCTTTTGATCCAATGTGGTTCTTACTGAAAAGAGACACTAAAATGTGGTAGACATTTGAAACTGCCATTCTGATTTGCTTTGTTTTTGCATTCAATTTTTCTAATATACTGGAGAAATAAATGTTTATATGGTTGTCTCAGTGTCCTAAACCATATATATATATATATATATATATATATTTATATTTTTTTTTTTTGGACAGGGACTATAGGGTCTCACCATGCAGATCGGACTTGTAGTGATTCTCCTGTTTTCAACCTCCCAAGTACAGGGATTACAGGCACTCGCCACCACGCCCAGGCTCCATCTTGCTGTCTCAGCGCACCCCAGGGGCAGGGCTGCCAGGGCGCTCCAGGGCAGCCAGCCGCTGTGCTCTGCCTAAGCAGGCACTTTAATCCGCTGAGCTAATTGGCTGGCCCTCCTAAATCCTATTTTAAAAAATAGTCTTAAATCTTTTTCTAATTGTAGGAATGTCACTTGGAGACTATTTTTAAATCTAAAATCCTACGATATTTTCTTCTGGATAAATGCTATTTTATTTATTTACAAATTTTATTTAAGATACTTTTTCAATTTTTACCCTCAGTAACTGAGGTAAATTCTATCAGTTCATAAAACTGTTCTAAATGTTTCACTTATAGCATCATCACCTCAAATCGCTGTCAGATAGAACTGTAAAGATGAGAAGTATGAAATAGTGACTTTTCATACCTAGTCTTTACCTGGTTTGTGTGAAATGAATAATCAAAATATAATGCCTCTACTGCAAAAAATTTCAAAGGTGAACATACTGAGTTAGTAAATGATTTTACCACTTAATTATGCTCTGCTTTTGATGAATTAATCCTTTTTAACTTCAGCTCACATCCATAAAATAAAGATGGCTGAGCTTGAGATATAGTTTCATGGCAGAGCACTTTCCTAACATTCAGGATTTCTGGAATTCATTCCTCAGCAGTATAAAACAAACAACACATAAGTAAGCAAGCAAATAATGTAAATATAGATGGTTGGATTTTTTAGCCCAGCAGGGTGTGAACCTACGTTCTTCTCCCATTTCCGTCCAATTGTACTGCATACAGATGTGCATTCTATGCCCTTCGTGGTTAGATGTGGACTCTAAGTTAAAAAGCAGACCTAAGGACAGTGGACACAGCAATACTAAAAAAGATTTCCATTCGTGCTTGGCAATAGAAACTCTGTTATCATTTCATTGAGCAAATAATATAGCAGAAGGCAAGGAACACCAGTGCCTTGGAAATTCAAATTCTCAAGCCTTAGAGAGAGGGAAAAAAAGAAACCTAAGTCTTTATGATACTGCATGAGGTAGGTGGAGCCCAGAGAAGAGTGGTTCATTCCATCCACATACCAGGAATGTGTGGAAAGGACCTAGAGCCAATGTACACACTTTGCTGCTGTCCTGTGGCCAACACTTGGTCAATGAGCTGCCTCCTTACTGACCTTCCATGTGGGGGTAGTGAATTCCTGAGTAAAGGAGCTTTACTCAGTGTGTTACTAATTCAGTGGCACTTCAAATCCAACAGAATAGAGGCTGTAAAAATTGGGTATATTTTTATACAATAATATGCAGAACACGAACTTTGTTCTAAATCATGAGAGGGCTGAAGAATTGCTTAGAACTAGCTTCTAATCCGGGCTGCAGAATAGACGTGTGTTTCACAGGGGATCCATAATGGAAGACTTTTCTTTTTCTAATGTTATGAACTAATAACTTTGAAACACAATAGAAACTATTGGTGGTTAAATTAAACCCTTATGACCAGAAGTAAGACTTACCATTGGGGAATCTTAGAATTTCAAGATACAGATCTCCAGTGTGACATTTTTTAAAATTACATAAAAAGTAAACTATGTATTATAATTAAAATAATGAAACTTTTTATCAATTAATTGACAAGAGATATTCATGTAGTTATACTTGGTATTGTTCTCTTGAACAACTCAAGTGCCATTAAGTGTAAAGTCATTATTGAGAAACTTCATAATGTAATTTATAAGAAGAATGGATTGTTATTGGACATTATTGCATTGTGTAGACTTCTGAAAGGAATTTTCAGATTTAAAAGGACTTGAAAGATTTTTTTTTTTCTTTTTTGCATTTTAGGGAAGGGTCTACAGGGTATTCAGGGTCTCACTACTAGATCGGACTTGCAGTGATCTGCTGCCTGTTTACAGTCTCCCAAGAGCTGGGATTACAGGCGTGCATCACTAAACCCAGTCTCAATCACTGTCTCATTGTGCCCCAGGGGCAGGGCCCACATGGCACGCCTGAGGATTGAACCCCCCCAGCCCCTACACTTGCTTGTAGGTACTTTAATCCACTGAGCTATTTGGCCTGCCCAGACTTGAAAGATATTTAAAGTTAATTTTTAGCTCAAGAAGTAGCATAAATTAAGAGAGTTGAAATTTTTCATTGTGACAAGAATTTTGAATGATTTCTTCTTGCTAAAAATTATAAAGGGCTGGCTAAATAGCTTAAGGGCCAGCCAAATATCTCAGCAGATTAAAGTGTCTCCTTAGACTCAGGGGCTGAGAGTTTAATCTGTGGGACTGCTGTGGTGGCCCCACCCTTGGGGCGCACTGAGACTGAAGTTGAGACCGAGCATGGTGGTGTGCGCCTGTAATCCCGGCACTTGGGAGGCTGCGAACAGGAGGATCACTATGAGTCTGATCTACATGAACCTCATACACCCTGTCCTAAATACAAAATAAATAAAATTAAATTAAAATTATAAATTAAACCATGCTTGCTTGGCCAGGGTGATATCCCAAGTTCGATCCTCGGTACTGCATGCTATGCAGGTCCTGGAACTGCACCTGATGGTGCACACTTGTAATCCCAGCTGTAGGGAGACTGAGACAGGAGGATCATTATGAGTCCAAACTGCATAGTGAGACCTTGTATCAAAAACAAACAAAATACACACACACATACACACACACAATTATAAATATATCTCAAAACTGAAAATGTTTCCAATATAAAGGATTCTAAATAAGTGGTTTTAAATGGGCAAGAAGAGGTAAGCCTTTCCTTCATTGTAGTAAGCAGGCTTTTAGGTACACACTGTCTTCATCATATTATGCCATGGGGAGGTGATTCACAGCTGCAGTGGTCCAATGACAGTCCCTCTGTTTTGATCAGTTTGGCTGGAGATACTTTTAGTTTAACTCAAGATCATCTTTTTGAGTAAATGAAAACATTGTCTTTATTCATCCCCCAACTTTATGTGCTTTCCTTGACCAAACAATTCTGTCGTCTGTTCATTAGTAAATCATAAGTTGTCTTGCTGAACTGTGAAGGAGCTTGGATTTGTGATGTATGCTTCAATTAGACATGTCTACTTTTATTGGGGAATTTACTTATGTGTTTAGAACAGTGGAGACTTAGATGTATTAGGAATAAATCCATTTTAGAAACATAACTAAGTCAGGTAACCATGTACATGTACTACCAGGAATTAAAATTTTGAATACAGCATGCAAAAATATATTTATTAAGAAAATAATGTATTTGTTTTGCATCCTCAAATCTGTTTGTGCACAAGGCTTTATAGATGACTGGTGTTCTTACATTAACAGGCACAAATTAGCTGTTTATCTTTGTTTCTTTTAAGGTAATAGAATTGGTTATCATTACCTGTATCCAAAGTTTCATTATTTGGACAAATTGTATATATTCTATGATTATTTCTTTCTTCATTAGCTGGAATAATTTCATAATAAGAAACATCTCCTTAAGAACTATATGTACCTGTTGTACAACTGCAAAGAAAAAATCAAAATAAATGTTTTTTTTTTTTCCTTTTATTTATTAGATTTAAGAATTGCCAGCTCTAGGTAGCTTTGAAACATGACCAAGAAGAATTTCAAAACATCATTTTAGTAGCTCTCTGAGCTCCTAGAATTAGACATGCTGTGTTTCAGTCCATCACAGTTGTCCTTCCCACTCACGCTCTTCCTTCCATGTGGCCCACGGAGCTTCTATTAGCAAGATGGCTTTCCAGCACCAGCAGCTCTTGACACACTCACGAGTATCCACAAACGTGTTGCATCTTCTATCTCAGACCAGGGGTGCATCGTGTTAGCCAGAACGCTTGGTGGCTTTTATAAACAACTGATATTTAGAGACAATAAACAGAGTAAAAAGTTTTTTCATGTTGACAAGGCTTATTATTTACACAGTAGTGGGCAGAAATAAGAAATATTTTTCTTCAAATATATACAATAGTAAAAATTATCCCCTAGGCCTACCAGTTCTTAATATTTTATGACATTCACTTTCCCTGTTTCTCTATCCACATTGATTAATCTATCTCGGTTTATGAATCCCTATATGGACACATACACACTGTTAAATTTATTCTTACTTTTGTCATTACTTTGCCAAAACATTTGCCAATAAGTTACAGAAGTCATGATTTGCTACAGTCTATATACTTCATCATAAATTTCTTAGGAAGAAGGTTGTTTTCTTGGATAAACACACTATCAATATTTATTTTTTTAAAAAATAATACATGACAATGCATAGTAAACATTTAAAAATTATGTTAGTTTACCATGTGTAGCATTTTTTCCAGTCTAGAATCAGAAAGAGAATCACATATCATATGTTGTTGTGTTGTCCCTAATTCCAGAATGGTGAAGCCCCACGGTACATGAATCCGGCCTGTTTAAGTCACAGGCATAAGACTCCAGACTGGGAAAGTTGCTGTCCAGGTTGTGGTGACTAAGAAGTGACAAGAGTCCCTGAGAGCCCTGTAGGTGCCAAGAGAAGTCCCAATACATTCAATAGGCAAAACATGAAGTCAAAGATTCTTGTCTGGCCTAAAGATGTAATGCTGTCTTTTCCACTGGGTTTTCACTTATTTGAGTTCACCTACCGCTTCCTTCTTATTTCTCCTTTTTGGAGGGAATATTTGTCCTGTATCTGTCCTAACACTCTGTTTTGAAAACATATAACTTATTTCATTTAACAGGTCCACGACTGTAGAAAAAAATGTCTCATGAAAAATCACACCATGAATCTCACCCATATGATACTTAAATTATATTTACATAAGACTTTGGACATCAACTTTAAAGTTGATGCTGGAACATGTTAATACTAGTGGGACAGAAAAAACAATATTGTCTGTGAGAGGCCATGTATTTCAAGAGAAAAGAGGCAGATTGCTGTCTTCTGAATATTTGTCCATATCCAACATTCATACGTTGGAATCCATTATCCAATGATTTGTTATTGAGAGCTGGGGCTAGGTGTCAGATGCTACCTGTGAAGCAAACAGCCCTAACCAGGGGCAAAATGTGCAAGTTCCTTGACCCTATATTTTCCAGCCTAGTAAGCAAATAGGTGTACTAAAGTATTTTGTTGGATCAGCTTTGGTGAACTAAGACACAAACAGCAAAAGAATTACTGCACTACACTGGTATTCAATTTTTGTTATTGGTGGAAAGTGATTTTAAATTTATTTATTTATTAATTCATATTATTTTTCTGATTGTCTTGAGGTATTTTAAACATAGCAAAAATTTTAAGCATAGTAAAGCTCAACATTTTATGCATGTTCTAATATCTGAGATCTTTATACTTTTTTTTTCACACCCAGGAATTGGACTCAGCCCCTCATGCTTGCCAGCCAAGCACTTACTCTATTGAGCCACCTCACCATCTCCCCAGCCTGTACTTCTTTTCTTTCCAATCTCATGGTTGTAACTTCCAGTTGGGTGTTACTTCCAGTTGGATGTTCGTGTTTATATCAAGTCACCCCACCCAAAGCTTTTTTGGACCTTTAGAAGGTCACACTGTGTGACTGTCATCAGTGAACTAATCAGTTCCCAAGTTTATAGCTAAACATGGCTTGGGAAGGGAGGCCTGGTAGGAGGAGGTGAGTCACTAAGAGCGGGACCTGGAAGGGCCCATTTCTTCTCATCTCGCCATCAGTCTTTGCTTCCTGCCTGTCATGCCACGGGCTGTTTCTCCTCTTCCATGCCACCTTATTCTGGAGAACAGCCAACTACAGACTGAAACTTCTACAAAGTGAACTTGGGAAACTCTCTTCATCTAAGCTGTGGGTATCAGATATTTTGTCCAGGCCATGAAGAAAGTAACTGCACATTGAGTAACTAAACTGAAGGAGGAAAGAGTTGTTAAGTAAGCAAAAACTCAGTGCCCCTATGAACAGCTTTGAACAGGTGATTTGTTCATCTGCCTGACCTGCTACTGGTAGCTTTTTAGTGTGTCTTAATTTGCTCTGCCACAATGAAGCACAATGAATTGGATAGATTGTAAGCAATAGAGGGTTGTGTTTTATACTTTTAGGGATGGGAAATTCAAGATTAAGATGCAGAGAGATGTGGTGTCAGGTGTAGTCTCACTTCCTACTTGTGGATAACCACATTCTCAGTGTTTCCTAATGTGGAAAAAGAAGAGAGGAAAAGCAACACCCTCTTGTGCTCTAAGGACATTTATCACATTCATGGAGCTCTATATCATGATATAATTTTTTACTTCCAAAGAACACATCTTCTAATGCCATTAATTTGGAGCTCACTCTCTTAACATAAATTTTGATGACACAAATATCAGTGCATAGCATGCTTCTTGTGATTTACACCAGTTTTTTAATAATAGAACATGTACACCATCAAGAATCTTGTGAAAATGCAGATTGAGCTACATTTTGAGTAATAAAATTTAGGGTTTTCTAACCAATTTTTTAGGATGGTTAATATGCTTTAGTTATTTCTCATTTTGGAATCAGAGTTTTTTGAGAATTTGAGTAGAAAATTGAAGATAGAACAGAACCAAAATTGAGGCAACTGCTTTTTCATGATTTGGAAATGTTTGATCTTTTGTACTGATGCTCTACCTAAACTCACGTTGGTATAGAGGTCCTCAGCACAGGGCTCGTCTGCAGTCCTACTGCGTGTGCCATCATATTGGTCTCTTGCCTGAACCTTAACCATGGTTGTCAGCTCAGTTCTTGCAGTTTTAAAATGGCATAAATGACTCTGGTGTCTCTTCAGATTGTATAAATCTTTCGCTTTTTACTAAAGAGTGCCATAAATGAGGGTTATCATGTTGTTTCAACTAAGAAGATGAGTATCACAACCACTTGCTGTTAGGAGAGTGCTAATAAATCATTTTCAAGGACCAAACACTATTTTGTGGCCTGTTGAAAACTCAGTGATTAATACCCACGATGGTATTGACTGTTTTGCCCAACACCACAGCCTAATCCTTGCTGCCCAGTTCTCTTCAACAGCATCAAGCTCCACATTCTTCCCACCTCCTAAGCCTCAAAGTTACTTCCAGGTTGGTTGTTGTTAGGGCAATCTGCTGCATGAAAATGCCTTTTCTAACAACATCCGGCTAGCATATACTAAATGTTTCTCACAATGGACACCGCTGGAAGCTGTAGATTTGAAGTCACTGAAGCTGCTGTTTCTTCTGAACCGTCCTGTGGCTTTGAGCGCAGAACTTAGTTTCCTGAGAGTGAGGGAGAACCCATGGTGAGTGCTACTGGGTGAGATGCCAATGAAGACCACCATACCACATGGCTCTGCATTATGATGATGCTGACCAGGTCACTGCTGGGCAGTCTGCAGGGTCTCCATCACTTCTGAGGTCAATCTGACCAATCTTTGCTTATTTTGGGTTTGTTTCTGTTTCTTTATATACAAAAATATAAGATAATATACTGCTGGAAGAATAGTTTTAGAAGATATTTATATAAAGTTATGTTAATTTTGGCAAACAAAATTGTGATTTTAGATAATTTACTTAATATACAATGACCACTTTCTTTATAAAATAGTAAAAGTATTCCAGCTTTGTGGTATGACTTACAGTACCATTATCTGTTGGCAACGCGGTTTCCTAGATGGATGAAGTTAGTACGTACAATGGTAGCTATTACTTGAATTTCTTAGTAGATGTTATTTTTCACTAAGCATTTAGTATTACAACACCAACAACAACAACAAAAAAAAACGTTGTGCTTTGGCAAATCCACTTCAAGTGGAAACATTTTGTATCAGTGAATATATTTCTTAAGAAATAACTTTCACTGGAGAAGCATTTCACAATTTTGTCCCAGATCCAACTTCCCTTCATATTTAGATGTCAAGAGAGACACTGAGGAAGCCCATGAAGAGAGAACTAAGAATGTGCCAACCTTGACCCATGATTTCAAAATGTTTAATCTTGAAGAACCCTTCTCTCTTCTCACTTTTAGCTTTGCTTATCTTCTTATAATTAATACTTTCTACACACCTGTGGAAGGATATCCCTTCTAATGTAACGATGGAGAGAAAAGTGCCTGCAACTGAAGGAAAGATTATGTGTGGATGCTAAGAAATTTGTAAGAGTGATTGGGTTTTATCTCTTCAGTGTGTCCTGATCAACCAAGATTGCCTTTGGCGAGACAGTAGTAGTTTCCAGAAAAGCTTTTAAGATCACGTCAATTCATCTTTTGATATACAGAGATAGACTACATAAACAATTTATAGCATTAAAAAACACGGGTTTGCATGATAGTATTCAGAGAAGCTCTTGCTGTAGAACCTCTGATAAGTGAAAATACCTTCAATGATAAGGCGATGCTCCTTCTAATGTTCATCCTGCAATAATTGGCCTGGGAAAGTCATAGTGTTTATTCTAGATAGGAGTTGAAAGGTTTAAAGTAAATCATCAATGTGTGGAGCAATTACTTTAAAAAAAAGTTCATACATAGGTCAGTATTGAGTAATAGTGATGGTATTAAAAAATTATTAAAGGAATGACCCATTAGAAATGTACATGGCTGCCCAATCTCTACACAGCAAATGTTCAGGCTCGTGTTTCCACCATCAATGCAAACATGTCTGAGAGTGAAATTTCTAAAAGTGATTAGTGAAAATACTTTATTCTTCTTTCAGAATGACTTTTTAATGGTGTTCCTGTAAGATAATAATGCTGCTTAGAGTAAAAGCCCTCTTTCCTTTTCTGGCCACATATAACTGTTACACCCACCATCCACCATATGTGTATATTTTATCCATGTTATCAGACATTCTGCCTAAAATTCCAGAAATGTCTTTTATTGAATGTCTTTTGTTGTCCTCACAATATATATACTTGCACTCACACATTTGAAAATGTATAACTGTATTCTTGAGCCAGAGGGGTCAGGCGTAATTCACCCTTCTGTCACCAATCACTGTGTTTTGTTGCTCCGTTTGATTATAACTGACACCATGCCTCATGCCTGCTCTTAGCTCCTTCCACTCATAGGTCTGCACTTTCTCCCAGCAGGGGCAAT
Source organism: Octodon degus (assembly GCF_000260255.1). Lineage (NCBI taxonomy): Eukaryota > Metazoa > Chordata > Mammalia > Rodentia > Octodontidae > Octodon > Octodon degus. The sequence continues at coordinate 4,395,778 of NW_004524767.1, read as the reverse complement.
AGGTTATCAGTGATGAGAGAATACAAAAGCAGAATTATTTTACTTTGCTATATGCATTCCTATTCTTACAGTCATTTTCAGAAGCAGAGTCTAAAACGTAGAGCTCTAGCTCCATTTCTCTATTTTTCACATAATATAAACAAGAGAATAACTCACATATATATGAAGAAAGATTAAATTTTCAAAGCTATCACATGGACAGCTACTGAGAGTCAGCCGAGATAAACACCCTGTCCCCCATTTCTTTAGACAGTATAATTTTATAGTCATCACTACGAACTGATTTTTGCATCTTAGATCTTTTAAAATCTGTTTGATAAAATAACATGCAAATGGGGAAAATGGAGCCATGGACAAATTTCAAATGGCCAACGATAGAGCCAAGGCTTACATTCTCTAAACATTCATTATCCCAGAACTTGAAAACAAATCAAGATAATGCATGAGTGAAAAAGAATAATACTGGGACTTGCACCAAAGTTGTCTTTGTATGAAAGGGGGGGGGGTGCAAGCAAACAGCCATGTATAGTGCCAGTGACATTAGAATTTCTGTTTTTTGTCCCTTCTAAGAATATTTATTGTAGTTTGGCTTGGCTGCTGCCTATGCCTTCCTAGATTTTCTCTGAATTTGGTCCAGGCTTTTTAGCTCCAGGGAAGCTAGTTGTGGTATTGAAACAGCTCTTTCATTTCAACAGCGTTAATTGCAGCCACAACCACTAGTTCATAGGCTATGGAAATTAATGACAGAAAAGTCCTTTCAGATTACCTCTTCCATCTTATTCTGATGAGAAAAGAATATTTTTTACATTATGTCCTGGAATATTCTGCCTGGTTAAGTTTAAGTGACCAACTAATGAGGCTTTCACCATTTCCCTTGGGAGAGTGTTGCATCGCCCAATAAACATCACTTAAGACACCCATCTGGAGGCCAGTGGAGGCTTCTTTTCTACTTCATTTTGTACCAGTGCTCTAGTCATACACCCTTGGGCCACCCTCAGCAATTTCTTTTCCATCCATTCAAGCCAGCACATTTTGCCTGGCTAACATCCCAAAGAATAATATAGATGTTTTCATTGGCATTTATGGAGAATAATATAGTCCTGACTAGTATGATGCAGAATACTATTTGTTATTTCATTAATCATTCAGGTTCAAAAGCATGCAAGTGAAGCTTTTAAAAAAATCAATTTTTAAAAAGCAATAATATTTGTATCTTTTCTTTGTATCATTTGTACCTTTTTTATTTATCAGCTTTAAATATATGTTAATATTAAAATTCTCTCAGGATCTTTGTATTAAAGTTATTCACTTTGTGAAATCTTGGCAGTGGAACCTGTTTTTGGCTTCTAAGTTTCTATTTATCACTGTGGTCACTTAATTTTTAAATATAAGCTTCTTAATTGCATTTATCCATTTAAAGTAGACCAGACCATATTTTAAGAGATGTATTTCAATTGTTGCCTCATTGTAGAAATCAGTAGAAGTCTAATTTTTTTTATTACAGAGTCATAAACTAGTCAATTATGTACCATGTTATTGAGAATTTTGTCAGGAGGAGAGCTCTCCTTTCTATAAATGAAAGGAAAACATTATTATTATAAATGACACACAACAAAAAGAAAATAGCATTGCTATTATTGTAAATTTATTAGCAGAGCTGATATAGGTGGGGGTTAAGAAACCAGCATTTTTTACATTCCTTGTGATAAATTAGCTCTATGTGTATTTCATGAGACAGATTCTCAATGAAAGTTAGTAGCATAATACGCAATAACAAGCATTATCATTATTTTTGAAACATGAACTTCTTTAAGATAATGCAGTCTATGACAGTAAGTTACCCATGTTAAGGAAAATAAATGACCCTGACCACAAAAATGAGGTACTATTCTACAAATGACTCAGTAGAATCCAACTTCTGAGGAGAATCATCTGTCAGAGTTTTATATATTTCAAGATAACTAAGATTTCAATAAAATTTTAAAAGATTCACATTTAATTCCTCTTCTCAAATTGTATACCCTCCTCTCAAGAGTACTGTAATCAACTTGAGCAATGTGAATTTCTAAATCTGCTGATTAGCATTTTTATCATTGTTTTTCAAATTTCAAGGACATGTCATTGGGAACCAAGATTACATCAAGTTACTTAAGTAATTCAAAGATAACTTTGTTTTTCTAATATCAGCACATGACATTTTTTGTTTAACATGATGTATTCTGCTTCATATTCATGTTTTTAAATTTTAATGGCTTTGAATGGGAGTCATATTAGAAAATCTCTACCAGAGTGCTAAAACAAGTTTGTAGCATGGAATTGATTAGCACACTGTGTCTTAATTTTCAGGTTTTGGGTAGAAAAATGTCTGAGTTTCTCATAAAATTATTTCAACACTATTTCAATTTTTGCATTATTACTTAGAAAGTAAACCTTATTATCTCTTTTAAAATATTAAGGCAGTAAGATTTTTGATATTCAGACAGATAGTGAGGTTAAGCTCAACTGCCTATGTTGTAAGGTAATAACAATGAGCTTCTCTTCTGGAGGGTTAACAACCTAAGTTTGCAGACCAAAAATTAGAGAAAAAGAAGGACTGCAAGAACAACCAACATTTTGGCCCTAGCCTTCTAAGGTCAATGAAGACTCAGGACATAGAAGAACCTGTAGTGTAACATCATGCAACTCTGTTGTGTCCCAAATTTTCTGATCAAGGAGATTATGGGGCCAAAGAGGAAAGTGATCGATGATGTAGTGTGTGCCTAAGGAGAGTCACATGGGGAGAAAACATTCTCTCAGGCTTTCATAGAGAGCAAACTGGTCAAGTAATAGCCATAAATCATCCACATGACTGACACTGACAAAGGATCTACAAACTGTGGTACAGGGTTTCAGGATAAATCCTGAGAGGATTTGACTGACCTTATGAGATATGAAAACTACATTTCCTGTTATATATGTCTTGCTTTATCTTGATCTTAACCATTCAGCAGAAAAGTATACGAAAAAGTATAAAAAGTAAAGCCATATTAATATGCTGAGCTGTAAAAGACTCAAGTCAACAACTTCTGACATTGACAGTAGCATGGAAAACCCACTACTATTATGGACTACAGGAGCATATTGGAATATTTTGCTGAATTCACTCACCTATAATATTTGAATGGCAATGGAATACCCTTCTCTGACCAAACTAAACAAAAAATGGGATACAAATGAACAACCATTTTGTATCTGTATATTCAAAATAGGACAGATATATAGCTGCATTGTCTTGTCTTAATTTAATGAATAGACAGATTTTTTCTAATAGTGTTTGTGGACACGATATTATGTCTGCATCTTGTACAATGTATAACCACTAAGAGAACAATATGAATGTAATAATTATTGAAACTGTCCTACTAATTGGTTTTGAAACTGTCTCATTGCTATTTGTTTCTCCATAAAATTATTTTAAAAAATAAAATATTAAGGCAAAAAATATACCAAACTAAAACAAAACCTGTAGTACATTTTTTAGAAAACCATGGATGCATTTTATATACTCAAAATATAACTAGCTATGTTCTTTCAGCAAAACTAAAAGGACATGCCAAGAAACCCAACAGTTACTGAGCCACTATAGTTTTAAAGACATGTTCTTCACACTATGAATTAGTCATTCATTCTATATATAAGACTATTTAGTCATTAAATGTCTTAGAAAATTTTGTTGCATCATATCTGTTCAAAATTACTTTGAAACAAATTTAGAAATTTGGGAATAAATTTCAGGGTCATCACTGCAAGTGATGTAGCCCCAGATCCTTGGTGGAAAATGGGTGTGTTATGAATCCTGGTCACTACTGAGGTGTCACATTGAGAAAGTTCTTTAAGGCTCCTCCCTCTATAAGCTGAACCTTATGTGCTTTTTAAGGCCTTTTAGTGCCTAACCTAAGAAATTATAGAGTAATCCCAGCTAACAAATTCCAAGCATAGTTATGTGTCTAAAGCACTTCTGTGAATTTAGAAATCACAAAATTGCCAGGAATTTGGTTGAAGTAATACTCATGGTAGTGAACATATTAAGTATTAAACCAGAGAATTGCATTAAAGTATTTTTGACTGCTTCTGGATATGATTAGAAGGTGCTTTACCTTTAAAGTCTAAAGCACTTGAGTTCCACTTTTAGCATACATTGCACGTGTTTTAGATGCACTATTGATGTTATTTGAGGAGATTAAAGATAACCACAGAATACAAGCTTAGACTTCTCTCAGTCAGTCCAGGAAACAACAGAAATGTTTTAAGGAGCTTTGTTGAGTGCCCCTAAACCTATCTATCTAGCTCTATTTCTGCCAACTACTGACTTCTATTTTTAGGTACTATAAGAAACAAGACAAGAAGCAAGGTCTTCAGAGACTCATTAGGGCCATTAGAAAAATGCTTCTAGCAGCTCCTATCAAAACAGCAGAAATAAATAACCTCAGCTCTTGGGGTGTGGATTCATCCTGTTTCTGCAGTCCCATTCCCACATGATGTATTGCAGTCATTACAGTCACCTCTGTAGGACACTGTGTACACAAAGTACGAGACCCTTACCTCCCAGCGCAGGGTATCTCCTGATATATGAATCATTTGTCCTTGTCAGATTGTCCAAGGTGAAAAGAATAAACTTTAAATATGAGCCACTTCTAGGCAACATGAATATAGGAGAACATGCTTCATCTTATTTTCCCCTGTCACAGAGGAAAAAGAAAAAAAAGTGCTGTGAGAGAAAATAGATTAAATGATAAAGTATCTTTAAGAGAAATATTACTTGTTCCATTTTAAAAAAATTACTATTTAATAGACACATTCCACAAAATCAAACTGCCAAAATCTGCTGTTTGTGGGATATTGTATTTTATAACAAGGAAAAATACACTGGATGTTTATATCAGAAAGAGCCAATATCTCCTATGCCAATGGCAGCAAACCTGAAGCTGTTTACTTCTTCAAACAATCTAGCATCATTTTTCTCACCTAGGTAAGCATGTGAATGCTGACTAATGAATAATGTTATTGTTCATTTTTATCAGTCATTTTTTATAAAGAAAAGTTTCTAGTTAAATTAAATATAGGATCTGGATTATATTTTACTATTTATTGATGAATTATAAAATATGGTCATATTATAAACTATTTACAAATAAGTTTTCATTATAAAATCTTGATTCAAATTTTCATTACCCTTGAGGGAAACTATAATGTTACTAAATTATGTCTTTCCATCCCAGCAGAGTAAATCTGAAGTGATGTTACTAACTAGTGTTTGTTATTCTTGCTATTTCTTTTCATATCACATAACAAGCAAATAATATTAAGGCAAAGCATTTGTTCTGTGCTTTCATTTACTTGTCTATCATCAAAGAACAGTAGTAGTCTATGTCAGGTTGCTACAAGGATACTGAAAGTGTTTAAAAACGCAAAGAATTCAATAAAATGAATTAAATCCTGTTAAGAACAGGATTTAGGTACAAATGAATCTGGAAGTGATCAAGTACAAATAGCCGACCGTGAGCAAATTCAAAAGTTAGTAAAAGCAAGAAGTAACTACATCGTGAGAGATGAAAGGACAAGAAGGACAAGGTGACCAGCCCCCAGCGTTGAGGACACTGAGCAGCAGGGCGTCTGCTGGAGGACACGGGCCCTGGGTGGGGACAGCCCTGGTGCAGGGAGAATGTGCAGAACTGCTCCGCTTTCTCCTTCAGCCCTGCACCCCTCAAGGCCTCTTGGGGACTCCCAGTCGCATGAGTCACCATCTATCGAGAAAAAGGAAGACAAGATGAGCAAAAGTCCGCTGAAACAGAGCAAAGACTAAATAAGAGGTGTCAGGAACACTTCACATTTACAAAACCTCTGCACCAAATCAGGCAGTAGAGACAACAGCTGATCAAGTTACCGTGCTTCACACAGTGAAGACACAGGCGATTCTGTTAAAAGCTCTGAAACCTTCCTTGCCACCACATCCATTCATGTTGCCCAAACATGTTACCCCCATGTCCCGTGTGAGTGTGTGGCATAGACACACACACACACGCACGCACGCACGCACGCACACACACACACACAGCCACCACCTCAAGTCAGTCAATCTGCTGCTGCCTTATAGATTTTTAAGAGCAATTGTACTTACAAGCTATCATTTAGATTTGCTACACATAGAACTTTCCCATTTACCTGAAAAAGTGCAGTTACTTCCTCTTCTGGGAGTTTTCAACATGACAATGTTATCAGAAGGAATTCCTATGCTGGGATATAGTTTGGTCTAAACATTTACAATTGGCTGCCATTTATCAGTTTGACTGTTATACTGGAAGGATCTACAGTACAATAACAATTCTGCTCCTCAGAAATTTAGAAAATTCAATCATTTCCATGGAAGCAAAGAAAAGAAATAGACAGTTCTATTCAAAAAATAATTTCATAACAAACATACGTAAGATCAAATTTCAGGGATACTACAAAAGAATGTATAGCAATTAGCCCTTCTAATTATGAACAGTTGGGGTCCTCCCAACTGAAGAAAAATTTACCTTAGAAATGTTCTTCACCTGTGAAGTTGTGTTAAAATCCACTTCAATAATTTAAAAATGTATACAAATTCCCTAAAATTCCCAGAATTCCTTTTGCAAAATACAGGTAAATATAGAAGAAAAATGATCAAACATCTCCTATGCTGTCTGCATCGTTTCAAGAGGAAAAAGGTGATTTCAATGTAATTTTCCTCAAAAGAGCCACTGCATCAAAATGTGATAGTTGGGCTTTACATATGCTTGAATATTTTTGCATTTTGCTAATGATTTTCTTGGGGTATTATATTGTTGTGTAGAAATCTGTATAATGGGTGTAGATTGGAAAGCAGAACAAATTAACATGTAATTCAGCAGCCTACATAGTTTTAAGTTATATGACTGTAGTGATCTTATCAGCTTTCAAAGCTATCTTCTTAACTGTGTCCTCTTCAAAACTGAGGACACAATGTAATCAGTGTTTTCCTGGCATCGTTTTATTGTTCAATGTTTTCCAGCTGAATTGTGAAAAGTCTACTTATTTTATAGCTTTTTATCAGAATTTTCCTGACATATAGATAGGTGTGCTATGATTGGTACCCATGGGCGTGGATAAACAACAAAAACAAAGCCTCAACTACTTAAAATGTCCAGGGAAAATAATTGTATGATTCCAAATTTGTACATACATCTTACGGTTACACGGAGGCACCCTGTCAACTTAATTTTCCCATGATTATATGTGGCAAAGTAAATCATCATTTAAAATAAAATTTCCACATATTTTGGGAATTATGTTTGGACCATGTTTACCTCATTTTGTCCCAACAGTATAACTCTGTCTTTTAAAATTCTAACCTTACTCATATTTATTCATGCCCGAATGTTAACTGTTACTAAGACTTACCAAGTGAAAAACATTTCCAACAGAATCATGATGATGAGTTGTCTAAAATACTGGACAGGGACTAGGGAGATGGCTCAGTAGAATAAGTGCTTGCCTGGCAAGCACAAGGTCCTGAGTTCAATCCCTGGTTCCACAAAAAAAAAAACAAAAAAAAAAAAAAAAACCATAAATAAAATAAAATAAATACTGGACAATGAACTAGAAAGAAATTAGGATTTTGAGTCTAAACCTATAAAAATTTACAAGGGAGATAATATCAAAAATAAGATCGGTGAAAGCAATGCTGTGGTACTAGTAGAAAAACACTCAGAAAGTATCGCTCCATAGAATTTCAAAGCTGCTATGAGAGTTGCCAGCTTCTCTGCTGCAGGATATGCAGCTGATGTCATCAGACCAGACTTGGTCTCGGGATGGAGACTCCATCGTGCTGTGCTCTAGTCTGTGAGACTCAACCCCATCCCATGTTCTTCTTTATTCTTTAGAAATTTACCAGTCTTGCGAGTAGCTCTCTTGGACTGCTTTGTGTCCATAGAGCTTTAGGAAGTCTGGGGTTTCTTTTGATTCTAACATCTCTTTAGCTCTTAATTCTGAGCCAGTGGGACTTTAGACTCCAAAACATTCTAAAATTTTAAAGATATTCTCATAAATCATGCCATTTATTTTAAGACAAAGGACATATACAAGACTGACTTGAAGGGATTCTGCTGCCTATTGTCTGAGATTTTGAGAAGGACTTTGATTTTCAAGAAAATGTCTTTTAGAAGGCATTGTCTAACCTTTCCGGCATATTAGTAGAGTCCTATTGCCCCACCAGTGATAAAGGATATGCTTTATCCTTAGTTTCTTCTCTACCTTGAGCAACAGCTTGCCTTGACAACATGTTGCCAGCTCCAGAAGCTTGAAAAGAAATTTTCATTTTCAAATTCAGTAAGTCCGTCATTGGAAATATTTTGTTTAAGTTTCCTTGAAATCAGACAGCTCCTTCTCTCATTTGAAACTTTATCACAGGTGATGAAAAGTGGTGTTTGGCTAGCTTCTTAGTGTTCCTGTAAGTCTCCATGGCCTCTTCCACAAGTTCACTAGTGCTGAACTGTACACATCAGCACAGGCAAACATAGCTCCAAGCACTGTAAACTTTGTAACATGTGTTGTCTTTTCTCCATAGGGAGTAATACTTTTCTCACTGCCTTTTGAGTCCCAATAACAGTGTATGTGCTGTTTGCTGTCAGGACTTTGTCCCTCCTTCCAATGCAAAGTAAATATAAAAGACTTGAGGATTGCTATAACCTTTAAGTTTGTGCACCATTTGTAGTGTAGCAAGTGACAAATGAAATATCACCACAGAGCTGGGATGAAGTACAGCATCACAGAGCCTGCCTGGCAAGTGTGAGGTCATGAGTTCAATTCCTGGTAGAAAAGGAAAGAAAAGGGGCAGGGCAGGCCAGAGGCAGGACAGGGTAACACAGGGCAGGACAGGGAGGGCAGAGGCAGGCCAGGGCAGGCCAGGGCAGGCCAGAGGCAGGGCAGGGTAACACAGGGCAGGACAGGGAGGGCAGAGGCAGGCCAGGGCAGGCCAGGGAGGGCAGAGGCATGGCACGGCAGGGCAGGGCAGAGGCATGGCACGGCAGGGCAGGGCAGAGGCAGGCCAGGGCAGGCCAGAGGCAAGGCAAGGTGGGGCAGTCAAGTACATGGATAGAGCTCTTCTAAAATGGGATTGGTACCATGTGAAAAGAGAACACATAGTTCCCTTTCTATATTCATCATGAAAAGATTCTTACATGATTCTCATAATGTCTTAGAAATTAACATACATCTCTCTGAAATAAGTCATAAAACAACCTGCAATATTTTGGTATATGACCTATTCATCTTTTTTTTTTTTTTTTTCCCAAGACCAGGGATCAAACTCTGGACCTTGTTCTTGCCAGGCAGAGCGAGGTCCAGAGTTGATTATGATTATGATTATGCTGTCATCTAATTTTTTAAATGAATATGTAGGGTATTTAAGACTTTTTGTTTTTAATAATAGAGCATATATAGTCAAATTTCCCCCTAGTATCAGCTTAGAAGTGTTTACAGCTTGCTAAAGCAAAATCATTTTATAATTGTTACATAGTTTATCACTTGAATATCTTCCTTAAATTTTATTTCTAATTGTAGCTTACAATTTCATAATGATGTATTCTGAATACCGTCTTGGTGTGCTTTGGACAGAATTGGCCATAAAAGCAAATGTTTCAGACTCTGGTAACAAGGCAGCCACATGGAAATGCAATATATGCAGTTGCAGATACACCAGCCTTGGAAAGAACTCACGCCTGACTTAATAAACAGCTGCAGCTGTCTGGAAATTTTTTAAAATATTTCACAAGAGGCCCTAATTTTGTTTGGGAGAACTTAATACTTCTGTTTTAATTAGTAGCATTCCTGCCTCGTTGAGAGGGGTCTGTAGTGTGTTCAAGGTCTCACTACTAGATCGGACTCGTAGTGATCCGCCTGTTGACAGCCTCCCAAGAGCTGGGATTACAAGTGCACACCACGACGCCCAGTATCAATGGCAGTCTCAGCGCGCCCCGGGGGCGGGACCAACATGGAAGGCCCGGGGATGAAACCCCTGCCCCTGTGCCCGCGCAGAGGCGCTTTAATCCCCTGAGCTATTTGGCCTTGCTCTCTCTCTCTCTCTCTCTCTCTCTCTCTCTCTCTCTCTCTCTCTCTCCCTCCCTCCCTCTTTCTTTCTTTCTTCTTAACTAAGTAACTCATAATTTTTACTCAATGAGAAACACAGTGTCAGGCCTGAGAGCCTACGCACTGGGCGTCTCCCTGTGAGGAAGCAGATATGCATTAGGAAATCACATCATACACCATTGACACAGGATTTAAAAAATATCTTCTTTCTTATCCTTTGTTTTATTCTTTTTTTAAGTGAAAATGTACAGATATTCAAATTTCACACTCCAATTATTGCATAGGTTACTATGCAACAATTTATGACTAAAAATTCCAATAAACATATGAATGCACTATATTTAGTTTACCTAATTAATTATTTTGGTTTAAATTTCACTTTTATTATGGCCTTCTAGGTGACTCTACAGAACTACCTAGATTAAAGAAAATATAATTGTAATTGTATGCTTATCTGTTTTATTGTATATTTATATCTTCATGTGAATGTTTATATATGTCATCCACATTAAATAACCAAATAAAAGAGTCATATAACTTTTACATTTATGATTTTTATTCCTGGAAAGTATTTGCTTTTTTCTAATGAAGCATAACATAACATAAAAATGATTTGAAATACATTTTTAAGGATTGAGAGGATTACAAAGAAAGGTTATCAACAAACCTTTGATATGAGGGAAAAATGTGTTGCAAGGAGGCCTCAAAATTGCAAGTTACATAGTAACTAATCTTTGAATTACTTGGTAATATCAAGTATAATTATCAAGTAATTAGTAGGAACGTGTAATTCCCCTGTAATTATAGAGCTATTACAGATGCCCTACAAAATAGGATGCTAGTAACCGCCTTACCAATCTAGATTCATTGCTTTCTTTTAACATTCACTGACAGATATTCATGAATGAAACATCTGACTTCTAAGTGAAAAGCTGCAGATGCATTAAGTACAATAGCCATTCTTTCAATCAAAGTATGGCTTATTCTCATCATATACAAAAGGAGACTCCCTACCATTCACTAGAAAACGTTCGGGATTGCCATTCTGCATATGTAATTATTATATGAAAGTGGCAAAATATTCAAAAAGCAGTTGCAAACTCATATTTAGACTTACCTTTCTTAAATTCTGTTTTGTGCACACTTTCACAATCCTTTTATTCAAGTATATTTGAAATTGAACACCCTGATGTATTTTAGTCAAAATCTGCAAATAAATGAATATATTTCCAGAGTGACTTTCATAGAAACATCAGTAATATAGCATGATTTAAGACTGAAAGTTACAGAACTCTGAGGAATAAAAGCAATAGATGTGAAGCTCCTTCTTTGTGAGACGATTGGAGTTTTGGGCTACTGTTTCACTGATGGTAAAGGGAACCCCAGCCCTGGTATTTTGTGGTGTACACAGTTAAGCACAGTGTTTATCCTTCATTTCGACATGTCTGTGTTAAAAGGAGAATTGTAGTTAGGGACATAGTCATCGTCTCCATTTAAGTCTACTATCATTTCTGTTCATGTTGTTTTTGTTCTTGTTTTCAGTTCTTTATTCCTTAGTCAGCAGGGATTTCTTTTATTCTGCTCCAAGGTCAACTATATATTGCAAAGGTGATTTTCATCATAGAATCTGCCACATTGCTAGGAATAGAAGTCCCTGGATTGATTTTCTACTGTGAAACGGAATACAAAAAAACAAGTGTATGAGTTATGGATAAACAGGTCTTCAAATTCAATGGGTTTCTCAATTTATAAGCAGTAATTGACCAGACTCGTGAAGTTTCATTTTTACCATGCTAAAAATAGACCAAAAAAGAAACATATCCCAATATTTTTCTATAAATCAATTCAGAAAATACTAAAATGTTAAAGTGCTATTTCTAAAAATAAATAAGGGAGAATTATTATGTACCTAGAAGGTTTAAAAAGGAATTAACAATGATAATTTGGATAGTCTGTAATTAAATTGTAGTGACCTAAATAATTTTCAGTCTAGTTTAAGCAGTGTGTTCTTTGAGTTACTGTACATTTTTCTTTTCAACATACATTGTTTAATTCTAAGCATAATTGTC
>NW_004524767.1:4378633-4383409 GCF_000260255.1 Octodon degus | reverse complement strand
GCACCTGGGGCCAGCATGGCATGCATTACTGGGGATCAAATGCAGGTTCTCACACTTGCCAGCCAGGTGCTTAAGATTGCTGAGCTATCTCCCCAGCCCAACTTCACTACTGCTATGTAACATAGAGGAACTACAGAATCTTGTATTTTTCAGAAGAAAAATATTATAAATATTCAAATTATGAAGTGAGTAGAATAGCAACAAAGAAACATTATTTAGTTCTTTTGTCCTGCAAAATTAAAGGTTATGAGACTCAAACATTGGTTCAGTACTAAAGCTCAATGACAGTGCTAGACATTGCCTATGGAACTCTGATGGCCAAACATTTCTCTATGCTACAAAGCTATTTATGATCTTCCGGTTTATTTAAGCTTAGCTTTTATTTATTCCAATTAAATTAGCTTTTAGGTTATTAATGCCTATAGATAAGAGAAAGAGAAGAGCTAAAAGAGTGACTGGAAAATTTAGATGATAATTTAGTATCTCCAAATAAAATATTAATATTTTATTTATAAAATTATAAAATATTGTATTTTATTTATATTTAAATAAAATATTATAATCACATGCTATCCTTTAAGATTTTGCAACATATTTAAAAATCCATTAAATTTAGTTTTAGGAAGAAATTGGCCATAATTTAATTACCACTTTTTCACACTTAACCAATAGCAGAAACTATAAACATTCAATGTGAACTTGTGTCTGTTATCAAATTATTTTGAGGACAAAATAAATACAGTAGGAATCTAAAGATGATGAGAAAGAAAAGAGTTTAAAAATCTTGAAATACTGAATGTGAGCTACTGTTACAATTTCCTGTCTATTGCATTAAAATATAAAATGAGAAATTATATAATTTCTCATGTTTGAGAATGATTATTAAAACATAATTATAGGTAATCTATTTTTATCATAATTTACTAGAGTTCATATGTCTTCACAAAATGTTGATATAACATTATCTTTCATCTTTATTTATTAAACACATGTAGGGTAGTGTGCATTAGGTCAAAAATAAAGACACCTGAATTTTAACATCAACTAGAAACTAAGAATATGCATGACATTAGAGAAGTTAGATAGCATTCTCTTTCTCTCAGTTCTTCAAAATAGCTCCCATGGCTCAACTTATGCCATTTGAAAAATGACAAAATTGGGCTAAATGACCTATGAGGTCCTGGATCTAATATGCTATGACTCTAAGGTGTGCAAATGTCATGCATTTCTTCACACCCAAGATACATTAGTATTCAGTGTGTTGTAAGAGTCCTACTTCTTATTTTTTTATAAGACATGGAGTTTGGGTAATGCACTGTGGCATGAAATACATAATAAATACATAAATGAATAATGCGGACTCTGTGATCCTTAACCCTTGCCAACATTTCTCATTAATTACATAGCTAATTTTGAAGTAAGCAACAGCTACACGATCTGGTTCATCTCATTTTACTTTTAAATGAAGAAGGTCTTACTGTGAAATCAAAATCTAATAATTTATATCTAAAATGTAGCACTCTGTCCACAGTCCCAATACCCACATAGGCATGTCTGGGAGATGCTGACCGGATGTCACTGCCTCTCCCTAAGCGCCACACAAGGTACAAACATTACAAAGCAGAATGTGCACCTATGAAAGATGTCCGCTCTCCTGGGCTAGAGTAGGAAATCGAGCAAAACAAACTTAGGTAGACAATATAGTCCTTGGGGCTGGTTTTTTAAGAAACATATTTTAAGAGAAAAACAAAAGCCTTTATCCTGAGTATTCAAAGATTATACAATACACTTTCTGAGTGAAAGCAGGCTGTCTGATTTAAATGCTTGGCTGTCTTTCGTGAGTTATGGCTTCACTCTGTTCCTCGACTTCAGCCACTCCAGTATACAATCCATGAAGCACAGCCACATCAGTTTATAGAGCAATATTTCACTGTGTATTTCAAGATGTGTATTCTTAGTTTCGCTAGCAATAGTTGTCTTTCGCTTAACATGTCAATGTTTGTTAGAACATGGAGTCACTATGTTGATCTTCTTACTAAAATATTCAACTAGGAAAAAAATTAACAGTCCCTCTAGAAGTAACTTTTTCTTTTTTCTTTTTTAAATACATTTTATATAATCTAAAAATAAATCCTATATTAAGTAAATTGATTTTCTCACATCTATGGTTATATAATCATGATTCTTTTAAAGTAAACTTTTGTTTTGGAATAATTTTAGGTATATAGAAGGAAGCATAAATCTTAAATGGAAGTTTACCATGTACTCTGCCCCGAGTTTCTCCAATTATTAACATCTCACATTAATGAGGTACATTTGTTGCAATTGGTGAAACTAAGAATATTGCTGTCATGTCCCTCTCTGAAGAGGATTGAGGCATCTGAGTATTTGTCCAGTTGTATCTTGTTTGAAATTTCAATTGTCTAATGCTACCACTTGTTGTTTATTTATCTATCTATCCATCTATTTATTTATTTTGGACCAGGGATTGGACTCAGGACCTTGCACTTGCCAGAACAGTGCTTACAGTTCTGAGCTATCCCCCCAGCCCTGCTACCAATTTCTAAAATGTCTGTCTCACTAAAAAACAATTCGTTTGGAATAGAGGAGCACTACAGAGGGAATGTGTGTGCCACGGGAAACCATGGGCAAGTTTGAGGAGGTTGAGGAGAGCTGACCTCTTTAAATACAAAATTCAGGAGGATTTCTACAGGTATTCTGAAATAGTCATCTTGGCCACAGTGGATTACTAAGGTGGCGTCAGTCCTGACTGGAAAGATGGTTGTGGGACCATTGTCTCTAAGTCCTGCTGTGAGAGGCTGTGGTGAGTTCCACACCAGCAGTGGTTCTGCCTGTCTTTGGCAACAGAGCCTATGAGGCAGCCATGCTACACAAGCTCCTGGTTCCTTGGATGCTTTGGTTCGGACTATTAGGCTTGATGTGAAGGAATGCATTTGGATGCTGACTTTTTCACATTCCTTTCATGCTGTGCTCATGTATTAGCACCAGGGGAGTATTTTTTAGATACTTTGGGATTTCTGTATTAAAAAACCATATTGATCAAAGTTAATTTTACTATCTCTCAATTTATGTAACTAAATAACTTTGGGTGCGCAAGTGACTGCTGAAGCATACCTGCTAAAAACTAACAGTGTCTGAGAACAGTAGCCATCTGCCTTGCTCCTGCTATTAGCAACGAAGTATCTCATTTCACACAACTAAATGCCTTAACTGCTTTTGTTTGTTAGCTTCTCTCCTTTAAATTAATGAAGTTTCTCTCTATCAGTACTTTCTGAGAGTTTTTACCATGAATTTTGAATTTTGTTGATTTTTTTCTTCATTACTTGATAAACTCATGTGCATGTTTTCTCTTTACTTTGTTGATATAGTGGATTACACTGATTAGTTTTCCAATTATGAATTCTATTCCTGCAGTAAAAGGTGTATAATTCTTTTTACGCATTGATGGATTTAATTTGTGTATATTTTGTGGTAGAATTTTACATGTATGTTCATGAGGGATAATTTTATGTAACTTTCCTTTTTTGTGATATATTGTGTCTGTTTCCTGGTATTAAGATAATGCTAAGTTATCCTGACAAATTAGAAAGAACTCATGTTTTGAAGAAATTGTTGACTATTTGTATAATTTTTCAGAAATAGCTAGAAGAGCTCAAGAGACAAACCTGAAGAAAAACATGTTAAATATTCATGTGCAGTCTTACATTCCTTACTCGGTGTTACTTAGAAAGTATGAACCCAAGTGAACCTTATAACACCAAATATGGTAGCATCTGTGAGTATCTTTTATGTTTCCTCTCCCTTATTTCAGCCAGATTGAAGGCCAGATGCTCCAGAGTCTTTGCCACAAGTCAAAGGACACCTAACAGATGCCATTATCTTTTTGTGAGTCAGAAATAAACTTTCATTTATGTTACTCAGACTGAGGAGACCACTGTATTCTGCTCTATTTTATTTTAACTCAACCGTATGGATTCATGTAGTTACACTTTGGTATATATTGTCAGTTCTTATTATTCATAGCATTACTGTCCTACAACGTTATCCACACACACTGAATTAGTACTATGAAGCCACTGCTCCCCAGGGAAATGTACGATATTAAATGCTAAAAATAAAAAGGTCATCCTGATCAATCTAGGAAGCTCAGACATGGTGAGTGACCTGTCTGAGGCCATCCAGACACTAGATGACAGGTTTTACAGTGAACTGCTTGAATAGTGCTGTGCTACCCACACTGATCCTCAGACTGCAACTGCACTAGAGCCCAGATTCCAGAGTTGACTGTCTGCTTTCCGAGAGAGCTCAGCTGGAAAGCAACTTTTGCACACAGTAACCCCAGTGGAAAGAGTTAAACTTTCTGCACTAAGTATATTTTTCTACCCTACTTTTGATTTGTTTCTTATTCAATTTGGATGTGATATTAATGAGGTACTTAGATTAATAAGTGAAATGTACATGCCACCATGATCATAAAATGATAAAAATAATGTGTTTAATGGATTTATGAAAGCTTAAACAAAGAATAGCAGCATAATAATAGAAATAACTAGATTGCATTATAATATTTCTGGACCATGAGACTGTTATAGACCATAGTAAACACAACAGATCTTTTTTATTGTTTCTAGTTTTTTTTTTTTTTTTTAGATCCCAGCCTTACAGACAATGATACTTTTTCTTGTTGACTCCTTCTTTCTCATTGATGCCTATTAGTCTCACATTGTTCATCTTTGCATCATCTTGCAGGTGATG
>NW_004524767.1:4373230-4377763 GCF_000260255.1 Octodon degus | reverse complement strand
CTGCTGCCACCCTTGGGAGTGAACCTGTTGTGCCCCTCTGGCAAGATGTTGTGCTCCTGGACTAGCTACATGGTTCTGTCCCCTACTCTCTCTGCAGGGATGCAGCTGCAGGGTTGCACCTCAGGACTGTATGCCAGCCCTGAACTGAGTCTGGAGGGGACAAGATGGAATAGGGGGAGGAGGAAGCTCTCCCACACATTCACCGGGCCTGGGCTAGGACTGGATCTGGGGGTCCCTAGAACATGGCAGAAATTCTCACTGGGTGGGTGGGGGGCACAGTGGAGTGTTTGGGGTGTCCCAAGGGGGTGGAAGAGGATCTCACCCACGCTGCACCTGGGCTTGGACCAATAGGTCCCACTGGTGCAGGGTAGCTGGAACTTTTTCTTGTTGAGCAATGGATCCATTTGACATTTTACAATACTATAATCTGCCCCAGGACTGGAAAATGACTGCTACATTAGGACCTGCAAATTTTAAGTATTCAGCAATCAGTAAAGACAGTTTTAAAGCCAAGTAATGGAAACAAAGTTGTCCATTTGCTTACAGAGATACTATGATAGTATCTTACCTTTGCTCATAACATCCTTAAGATAACTATCAGACCAGTGACAATTTTGAAAGGTCAGATTGCCAAAATATTCCCCAAATGTTTTCCAGAAAATATTACTGAGATCAATATGGTATGCTTATTTTATTTTTTGTCTTCTTGTTTTCATTTTTATTTTTTGTACCAAGGATCAAACTTGGCACCCTGTGCTTGCCAGGCAGAATCTTAAGCATCTGAGCTTTCTCCCCAGGCTGTCATGCCTATTTTAATGCCACAGTTTTTGAAATATTTTTTTTCCTTTTTTTGAATGTATTTAGTTTTTTTTTCTTTTTTTGAATGTATTTAGTTTTCTTTTTTTGAATGTATTTAAGGTCTACACGGTCTCACTACACAGATCTGACTCGTAGTGCTTCTCCTGTTTTCAGCCTCCCAAGAGCTGTGATTACAGGCATGCTCCACCACACCCAATCTCAATTGCTGTCTCAACACACCCCAGGAGCAAGGTCAGCATGGCACCTGGGATCAAACCCAGTCCCTGCACTTTGCCTAAGCAGGAGCTTTAGTCTGCTGAGCTGTCTGGCTGGCCCAAAATGTTTTTATTATGAGCTTTTCCAAATATAAAATTTGAAAGAACTTTACTCTGCACACTCATATCCGTCAGTTGGAGTCAAGCTTAGCACTTTCCTAGACTTACTTTATTCCTATTTATCTTTCAGTGTTTCCATCCATTATCCTCTTCCTGGGCTAAAGGTATTCAAATTATGTGGCAGATATCTACCTAGGCTCACCTCAACACCAAAAATAGCAGTGTACAAATAGTGTCAATTATGTTTTTCATTTGTCTAAAATTATTGTGTGTGTGTGTGTGTGTGTGTGTGTGTGTGTGTGTGTTTTCTGTTTTGCAATAAGGTCCTATTGTTCAGTTCAGCTGGCCTTGAATTCACTTGTGGGCCTGAGAAACATAGTAATTCTCCTGCTCTGGCTTGCAAGTGCTGGACTATAGGCATACAGTACCAAGACCCACCTGGCTAATGTTACTAAAGGTAAAATTTTCCTAGAAAAAATATATGCACATTAAATGCACCTTTCGATATGTCTGAAAAAACCTTGCAAAAAAAATTCCCCACTGAGGCCTACAACCTTCCCCTTAACTCATTTTCCCCTTTTCCTGCCCACTGCATGAGACCCAGTGCCAGGACAACATCTTTTGTGATAGTTTCTGCTATACTCAATTTAATTTGTTCTACAACATTATATAAATGGAATCACACATAATATATTGTTTTGAATAATTTCTTCCATTCACCAAAATGTCTCTGAAATTCTATCATATCATTAGTTACAACAGTCTCCTATTACTTTTTTTTAATCTGGTATTTGTACTGATGCACCTATTTGTTATGGATGCTAAGTGTTGGTGGAGTCATTTTATCCTCAGGAAATAGGCTTCATGCATCCCCCACTAAGTCACCGTTCTACAACGTTGAACATATTATTAAAACTCAATTTGTAAGGTGTGTTCATTTTTCTTGATCTTTCTTGGATAGCAGGGATGCTTATATCTGGGCAGCTGTGCATATACTAAAAGTTCTCCTTGACCTTTGTCTCCATTTGGAAAAACTGTTCAAATGCATTTCTAGCCACTGCCCATGGCATAGTCTTGAACCACCACCAACATACAAGCCAGAATAAATGGTAGTCAATTAGCGTCCTTCTCTTTTCTTACTATATCCTGCTCTCTAACATCCATCACTTTTGGTCATTTCCAATGATATGAGGAAGTCTATTTTTCAAAATATTTTGTTCAAAGTGTATATTTATGATTCACTGAAGATTATATCTGATAGGAATTTATTTTACAATTATAAAAACAGAACTTCCTTAAAATTTAAGATTGCAGATGGTGAATAACTTACTTAGATGGCCACTTTTTCAGTAGAAATATCTGTAGATGTCTTGAGAGGTGTAGTACATAATCTGTGTTACTGAGCTTTAAAATACCCACCGGTAAAATTTGTCCTTAAAATAATTGCACCACAGATTTGATGTCAACTCCCACTCCAAACTACTAAAACCACATGACATGGCTACATTGCCTCACATGCACAAACACAAATAAAAAAAATCCAGAATAAACACTTCACAATATCATTTTCAAAAATATAAATCAGGTGGTCAAAAGATAATGGAAAAATATGCCAAAGATAAAATGTTAAGAAGGCAAATGACCGGAAGTAACCTAACTCAATCAGATGCTGAAAACTTCAAGTAATCAAATAAATGACAGACAGTGGTAGAGCTAACATGGGAATAGTACTTGAAAGTATTTATAAAGCTAGGACAGTTCTGTGTCCCTTTCCATGTTCAAAAAATATACAGGTACTTAGCTTTATCTAAGGAGGAAATAAGCTTTATTTGCAAGGTAAAAGTTTTGAAGTTGTAGTACAATGTCTGTAAAACTCAGTTGTCAAGATGAAAGATATCACTGGAATAAGCAAAACCCTACACTTTAAAGCAGAATTTATACTGTAAATGCAAAAGAAAAGTGAACTAGCATGCAAGATAGGATTGTCAAATCACATGCACAAAAATCAAAAGACTTAAGACTTGTTTGAAAAATTGGATATTATAAGACTTCAAAAAAGCTCCAACAGACACGCAGGAACTCTCTGGACCAAAACCCAGGTACATCACGTGAGACCCTCTGCCATGCCCTCGTGACCCCTCTGGAGCATCCCCCAGGCCACTGAGTGAGTGAGAATATGTGCCGCACATTTGGGACCCCCTAGATCCAATCCAAGCCAACGCTTGTGAGTGTGTGGGAGAGCTTCTGCACTCCCTTGTGCACTCTGGGCCAGGGGTACAACAGAAGGGCACAATAGGTTCACTGTTGTGTCAGAGGAGCACAACAGGTTCACTTCCTAGGGCTGCATCAGGAAGGAGCTCAGCACAAAATCTAGACCCAAAGCAGGCACAATTGGATAAACTCAAACTTCATAGATTGCCACCCAAATTTCAGTAAGTGCTAAGGTTATAACTGCACCAAAGCTCTACACCGAATGTCAGAGGTCAGTGCCATACAAAATGACAAGAGAGGGAGCAAAATGCAATCTCAGGCCTTGAGCCCACCCGGAATAAGTGCAGAGGACACTAGATCAGCTGAAACATATGAATTAATAGCATTGGAATAAACAGCAGTAGAAAGGTATAGAGGAATTCAGATCAGAATTAATCTCTAAAATAAAAAAGAAATCTCTGAATTAATAGTGTCTGAAGTAAAAAATCAA
The DNA here is from genome assembly GCF_000260255.1 of Octodon degus. Lineage (NCBI taxonomy): Eukaryota > Metazoa > Chordata > Mammalia > Rodentia > Octodontidae > Octodon > Octodon degus. The sequence continues at coordinate 4,373,929 of NW_004524767.1, read as the reverse complement.
CTGCAGAAATATATAGAAGAAATCAGATCAGAAATAATCTCTGAAGTAAAAAAAATTAATAACTGCTTCTCAAGAAGACACTGAGAAAAAAATAGAGGAGATTAGAAAAGTGATGGATTCCTTCAATGAGCAATACAGGAAAGAAATAGATCACATGAAGCAGAGTCAAAGGGATATATAGGAACTTCAATTTTCAATCACAAGCTTGCAAAACCATTTGAGTGAAAGTAAAGATAGAGTTGCAGATCCTGTCACAAGGAACCCACTAAATAGGGCAAACAATTAAACACAGGAGAAAAAGGAGTAAGCAATAGCAGGTAAATAAAGGCGCTGTCACAGCTAGTGAAAAGGTAAGAAAAAATCTCTTAAAAACAAGAATGATGCAGAAAAAAATAAAATATCTTCGGCAAGATGATGCAAAAATAAACACCGTGAGACAAATAGGCATCAGCGAGAAAGAAAGAGTCAATATAAATGATATAAAAAGAATATGGGCAGAAGTAATAGCAGAAAACTTTCCAAATATGAGGAATCAATCTGACATTCAACTAACCAAAGTGTACAGAATTTCAAGTAACTTCAACCCATTTAAAAACACACTGAGAGGGGGCTGGAGAGATGGCTCAGTGGTCTAAAGCACCTACTTAGAACAAGCTTGGCAAGGCATCAGGGACCACGGTTCAATCCCCCAGCACCACA
>NW_004524767.1:4372102-4373125 GCF_000260255.1 Octodon degus | reverse complement strand
CTCAAATAAATAAAAAAAAATTAAAAAAAAAAAAACACACTGAGACATAATAGTCAAGATCCTAGAAATCCAGCACAAGAATAATATACTGGAACCTGATAGAGTAAAGAATCAGATCACATTCAAAGGAAAACTCATCAGAATTATGACCGACTTTTCTTCACAAACCATGAAGGCAAGAAAAGTATGGAGCAGAGTACTTCAAGTCCTCTATAAAAAAAAATTCCAGCTCAGACTACTGTACCCTGCAAAACTCTTTTTCAAGTTTGATGGAGAAGTGAAATACTTCCATGACAAAGAACAGCTAAAGAATTTTATGATGAGTAAGCCAACTCTATACAGACTACTCAAAGATGTCCTAGAGAGGCACCAAAATGATTAGAACAACACGAATGAGAACACAAGGAACTCACTAAATAGGGCAAACAATTAAACAGAGGAGAAAAAGGAGTAAACTACAGCAGGTAAATAACATTTCAATCATAAATCAATACATCTCAATTATAACCATCAATGTAAATGGAGCCAATTCACCAATTAAAAAATAGACTAGCACAGTGGATTAGGAAACAAAATCCAACAATATGCTCTATACAAGAAACACACTTAACTCAAAAAGAAATTCATAGGCTGAAAGTCAAAGGATGAAAAACAATACTACAGGCGCCAGCACCTCAGAAAAAGGAGGAGTAGCAATCCTGTTCTTAGACAGTCTCAAGTTCTAATCAAGAATGATTAAACAAAATAACAAAGGCCACTATATGATGCTTAGGGAAAAAATTCATGAGGAAGAGGTAACACTTATAAATATATAAGCACCAAACTTGGGAGCACCCAACTATATAAGACAAATCTTCATGGAGATGAAAAATCCAATATACAATACCACAATCTTAACAGGAGACCTTAGCACACCTTATCCCAAAAAAATAGGTTAAGCATACAACAAATTAGCAAATTAGGAGCCGAACTATACCAGAACTTGGAACAAATGGGCTTAGTGGACATATACAGAGTGTTCCA
>NW_004524767.1:4369012-4370619 GCF_000260255.1 Octodon degus | reverse complement strand
TCTCAGATTTGGTACAAGACAATGATGTCCTCTATCACCACTCCTATTCAATATAGTTCTGAAGTCATTAGCTAAAGCCATTAGACAAAGGGAGAAATAAAAGGAATAAGAATAGTTAAAGAAGTTAAATTATCATTATTTGCAGATAACATGATACTCTACTTGGAAGACCAAAAAATTCACCAGAAAGCTACTAGAATTAATACAGAAATTCGGTAGCATAGCAAGCTAAAAAGTCAATACCCAAAAGTCAATAGCATTCATCTACACAGATAACAAACACACTGAGAGGGAAATTATAGAAACAATACCTTTTAAAATAGCACCAAGGAAAATGAAATACCTTGGAATTCATCTAACTAAAGAAGTCAAATGCTTTTCAAGAAAAATTATAGTACTCTTCATAAAGAGATCATAGACAATTTCAGGAAATGGAAATATATTCCATGCTCCTGGATAGGAAGAAGCAACATTGTGAAGATGGCCATACTACCAAAATTGCTATACTGATTTACCACAATCCTTTTCAAACTACCACCAAATTACCTCAAAAACAGAGAAATTATTCCTAAAATTTATATGGAACAAGAAAAGACCTAGCATAGAAAAGGCAATCTTGGGCAACAAAAACAAGGCAGGAGGCATTACGATTCCCAACTTGAAATTATACTACAAAGCTACTGTGGTAAAATCAACATAGTACTGGCACCAAAATAGACCTGAAGATCAATGGAATAGATTAGAAGATACAGAGGACTCTGGGAAAGCACTGTTACCTAATCTTTGACAAAGAGGCCAAACATACTCACTGGAAGAAATATAGATTCTTTAACAAATGGTGCTGGAAAAACTGGCTCTCTACATGCTGAAAACTAAAACTTGACCCAGGTTTATCACCATGCACTAAGTTAAAATCAAAAATAATTAAAGATCTAAACATTAAAACAGAGACACTAAATCTCCTGGAAGAGAAAGCAAGAGGAAATCTTGAAGACACAGGGTAGGTAAAGAGTTCATGAACAAAAATCAAATTGCGTGATTAATATTTGAAAAAATTAAGATCTGGGACCTCCTCTTACTGAGAAGTTTTTCACATCAAAAGAAACTGCCAACAAGGTGAAAAGGCAACCCACAAATTTCAAAACAATCTTGACTAATAAGCACTCAGACAAAGGTCTGTTTTCTAGAAATTATAAAGAACTAAAAAGCATTAAGGCTCCAAAATTTAAAGACCCATTCTAAAAAGGGGCTTCCTAGATGAACACACACTTCTGAGGAAGAAATTAATGAAGCGAATAAATATATGAAAAAATGCCCCACATCCCTAGCCATCCATGAAATGCAAATTAAAAAAACACTGAGATATCATCTCACCCCAGAAAGAATGGCTATCATAAAGAAATCATCCAACAAGGGCCGGGGAGATGGCTCAGTGGAATAAGTGCTTCCCTAGCAAGCTCAAGGGTCTGAGTTCAATCCCTGGTTCTGCCAAAAAAAAAAAAAAAAGAAAAAAAAGAAAATCCCTGGGGTCAGCTTTAGGGCCCGGGGAGATAACTCAGAGGAATAAGCACTTCCCTGGCAAGCTCAAGGGACTGAGTTCAATCCTC
>NW_004524767.1:4365923-4366499 GCF_000260255.1 Octodon degus | reverse complement strand
AGACTACTATACCCTGCAAAACTCTCTTTCAAGTTTGATGGATAAGTGAAATACTTTCACGAAAAAGAACAGCTAGGGAATTTCGTGATGACAAAGCTAACCCTACACAGGCTACTGAAAGATGTTCTAGGGAGGGAACAAAATGATCAGAATTCCGTGAATGAGATCAGAAGCAACCAACTAAATAGGGCAAGAAATTAAACACAGGAGAAAAAGGAGTAAACAACAGGTAAATAACATGGCAAACATAAGTCAATACATCTCAATTCTAACCATCAGTGAAAATGGACTCAATTCACCAATTAAGAGAAATAGACTGGGTCGGCGATGTGAAGGTGCTCAGCATGCATGGGTGGAGTACTCTTGAAGACATCTGCACCTCCTGACTGAGAAAAGATGGTCAACGTTTTGAAAGGAGTGCTTATAGAATGTGATCCTGCCATGAAACAGTTTCTGCTGTACTTGGATAAATCTAATGCCCTAGGAAAAAAATTCATCATTCAAGTTATTGATGACACTCACGTCTTTGTAATAGCAGAGTTGGTTAATGTCCTTCAGGAGCGAGTGGGTGAATTC
>NW_004524767.1:4355589-4357107 GCF_000260255.1 Octodon degus | reverse complement strand
ATACAGATGAATGTCCATTTTGTATCTGTGTATTCAAAGTGGTTAGGATAGATATCTAGTTACAGTATCTTAATGAATAGCGTGATTTGTTCTAATGGTGTTTATAAATAGGATATCATGTCAGCATCTTGTACAGCAATTAACCACTAAGAAGAATGTATGCAATGTGTTAATGATTGAAAGTGTCCTACCAATTTGATTTGAAACTGTCTCATTGCTATTTGTTTATCAATGAAATTATGAAAAAAAGAAAAAAGAAAAATAAAAACAACATAAAAAATAAATAAATAAGTTGGCTAGGGAGCCAGGGAGATGTCTCAGTGGAATAAGCGCTTCACTGGCAAGCGCAAGGGCCTGAGTTCAATCCCTGGTTCAATTCCGGGAAAAGTAAATAAATAAATAAGTTGGCTGAAAAAAGAAAACAAAAAAAGCAATGATAAACTCAAAACCTTTATATTGAAGTCTATGCCACCTGGACATATACTCATAAGTGAAATAAACCAGACATACATGTGTAAATATCATACAGATTCCCTAGTATAAGAATTCAAAAGAAGAAATACAAATAGAAAGATGTAATACAAGTAAAAGAAAAGCAGGTTCTCGAGGACTAACTAATTAAGAACGGGAAAGGAGAAGAGCTAGGAAACATGACAATGTCAAGCCATACAGCTATATGTAGAAGATGAGCAAGTCAATGATCCTAAGAATCTCCAGAAGATTTTTGAATCTAGCAGAAAACTGAAAAGATTCTCACCCTGACTAACTATATACTGATACCTGTGAACTAAGCAACTGCACTGAAGATGATAATCTGTAATAGTAGTTTCATTCTTGGAGTGCCTGTCACTCTGGTCTTCTGAATACAGGCTGCTTGTCATGACATGCCAGTTCCTGCTGTTCTGTTTCTCAGGTAGATGATTTTTAAAAAAGAATGGGGAGGTGAATGAAGGCAAGAGACAGGAAAAGGAACATTGTGGGACTGTCCTGCCTCAAGGTTGTATACGGTGAGATTTTTGGACTTATGTGTAAACATAAGAAGTATATAATTCTTTAAGCCTATTTTTTAAAATATATTCAAATTTCTAAATGTTTTTCATCATATTCTGTAGGGATTTAAAGTTCAACATATCAATACTTGATGAAAAATACCTGTTCCATGTTATGCCTAAGATGTTTGATATTCAGATAGATAGTGAGGTTAAGCTTAACAGTCTAAGTTTTATGGTAATAACAATAAGCTTGTCTTCTGGATGGTTAACATCCTAAGTTTGCAGACCAAAATTAGAGAAAAAGGAGGGCCACAAGGAAAGCCAACATTTTGGCCCTAGCCTTCCAAGGTCAAGTTAGACACAGGACATATGAGAAATTCCACTGTAATGTCATTTAACTTGGTAGTGTACCAAATTTTCTGATCAAGTAGATTTTGGGGCCAAGGAGGAAAGTGATCGATGATGTAGAGTGTGCCTAAGGAGAGTCACATGGAGAGAAAACATTCTCTCAGGCTTTCACAGAGAG
>NW_004524767.1:4346785-4355489 GCF_000260255.1 Octodon degus | reverse complement strand
CTCTTTTAGAGGGTTAACAACCTAAGTTTGCAGACCAAAAATTAGAGAAAAAGAAATGCTGAAAGTACAGCCAACATTTAGGCCCTAGGCTTTCAAGGACAGTGATGACTCAGAATATAGTAGAACTTATACTGTAACATCATGTAACTCAGTTACATCCTAAATTTTCTGACCAAGAAGATTATGGGGCCACAGCACAATGTGATCGATGATGTAGAGTGTGCAGAAGGAAAGTCAAATGGAGAGAAAACATTCTCTCAGGCTTTTACAGGGAGCCAACTGGTTAAGCAATGGCCAGAACTCATCCACATGGCTGACACTGACAAAGAATCTGTAAATTGTGGTACAGGGTAACAGGACAAATCCTGAGGGGACTTGACTGACATTATCAGACACAAAAAGATAGATTTCTTGTTATATAGGTCTTGCTTTATCTTGGTCTTAACCATCCAGCAGAAAAGTATAAAAATGAAGTATAAAAAGTAAAGCCATATTAATATGCTGAGCTGTGAAAAGCTCAAGTCAACAACTTCTGATATTGCCAGTCCTATGGAAAGCACACTATTGTTATGGACTATATTGGGTTATTTTGCTGAATTCATGCACCTACAATATTTAAATGGCAATGGAATACCCATTTCTAACAAAACTAAACAAAAAAAGGGGATACAAAGGAAGGATCATTTTGTATCTGTATACACAAAAGAGTTAGGACAAATATACAGCTATTTTCTCTTAATTCAAGGAGAAAAAAGATTTGCAGTAATAGTATTTGGACAGAATATCATCTCTGTATCTTGTACTATGAATAACCACTAAGAAGATAACAATATGCAATGTATTAATTATTGAAACTGTCCTGTTAATAGGTTTTGAAACTGTCTCAAGACAGATTTGCTATGTTTCCCAATAAAATTTTTTAAAAGCTCCAACAAGGCAATGAAATACATGAAATATGAGGGGTGTCACCGCAAGCCCTTCTCATGCTTGTCTATCTTTCACAGCATCGTAGTTTGCAAGGCCAACCTGTGTTATTCCCAGGTTTACTCATATAGAGGAAACTCTAAGGCTGTCACCAATCTCCAAATTTGTACAAAGTGTGCAACTGTGTTACATTCTCCAGAAAGTAATGTTGCATGTATCTTTAGTCTTATTTACTAAAGATGACTTTTAGTCATGGACAACCTGTAAGAACACTTCCTATTTTGGGTTTCTTGTGTTTACCAAATAGCACAGGACTGCTTACTCAGCACTTAGTTTGACAAGGCAACTAGAATATGCCCTTTGCCTTCCTTTCTCTTCCCCAGTGACATCCCCTAAAGGGATGTCAACAACTTATAAGCCTGCTAGTGTATGGGATTTTATCATTGTCAAGTTGTATTTTCCACAAAGAATTCATATATTTATAGCATGACTATAACAGGTATGACTTAAATGTGAATGGGGGGGTCTCAAGATTTCTCCAAATTTGGGGAAGTATCTAACACAGGCATTAAAAGCAAAACAAAAGGAAAATTTAAAGGGCCATGTTATGATTGGTGTGTAGTTGTGCTCCCAAAGCCTAATGCAGTCATGGGGTTGACTTCTAGAGGTTGTGATTAATTCATGACCCAATGCTGGGAAGGTGGGTGTGAGTGCTGCTGGGAAATGGGTGTGAGTGTTACATGTACCCACGGATAGGTAGCCTGGATGCAGCACAAGGATTGGGGAGAGGCTTGCTCTCTTTTCTCTCTGTTGCTGCAGCCACTGGTCCTCCCTTTAAGGGTCTTTGCTGTTTTCCACTTCCATGAACTGCTGCCCTCTGCCATGTGCCACCCTGCCCTTGAGCCAGATGAGTATGGACTGAAATTTTCACTAACTGTGAGTTAAATAATCTTATCCTTCTTAATTTTGGGTGTTGAATATTTTGTGCCAGCAATAAGGGAGAAGCAACTGTGACAAGCCTTTAAAAAGATAAATATGTAGATTAATATTTGTAGGAGATTTCATTTGAGACAGAATACAGGGTGTTGTAAAGAAGAAATGTTTACAGTAAAATGAGTATCACTTAGAAATAAAAACATTATTGATTCAATTCAAGAAAATATTAGAATATATAACATAAGAAATTTTTCTGAAGACCAGAAAAGGAAAATATTGCTATAGTTTACATAATCCAATAGAAAAAAGATATGCAAAGTAGGAAAGATGGTAATGATTAAAGAAATAAGAATTTCATCCTCCAAAAGGTCACTCAGATAGCCAATAACATGACTGAAGAAAATCTTAATTGGGATCTATTTTCATGAATGTTGAGAAAACTAGAATTAGAGAGTAGAATTTAAAAGATCCCCAGAGGATAATAAGACAAGTGCCAAAGTTAGGACCAGTTAAGCAATTCAGTCCTTGAATTCTCAAACATGAAGACTATGGAGCAGTTACCATACATTTTGAGTGAAAATAATACCTCACAATTCAATACCAAATCAAGTTGTTGGATAGAATAATATCATTGTCATATTCTAAATTTAAACATTTTTCTTAAACAATATGAATACGAAAGCAGCAAACAACCAAAAATGTTAAGTTATATGACATTTATAATTGAGAAATTTTGTGTCCAACCACAAAAAAGATAAAAATATTATGAGGATGATTATAAGGGATATAATATAGAGTAAAGATGAAAATATGCAGTAATTTGGAGACTGGATAGAATGAAGATGGGGTTGAGTATCTCAGGCAATGAGCCAGAGAACAGGAATTGAATAAGAATTAGTGAGTGGTTAAGTGGAAATGTACAGAAGCAAAAAAAAAAAAAATGTTAGAAACCAAGACACTGTAAGAAAGCAAGCAAGCAAACAAACAAAAGCATCAAATACTTTCAGAGGCAACAAAATATTGTAAAGAATGGAATGAATGTCATGTGCTCAGTGCAGTGATTAGGTTGTGGGGACCACACTCACCATCATCCATCACTCATCATTATTGATGAGTTCATACTCAACTCTGCCATTAGGAGTGTGAGCACAGCAGGAGGAGGAGGGTCACTGGGCATGGCCTGGAAGAGTGCTGTCTTGTCTCCAGCACCTCCCTTCTCTCTCTGCTTCCTGGAACACCCCGGGATGAGCAGTTCCCCTCCACTGTTTGCTTCTTTTGCTGCCTTGGAGTAAGCCAAGCCCACTAAAAACTGAGCCAAATAAATCTCTCCTCCTTTAAGTAATAGATGTTTGGTATTTTGCCCCAGTGGAAGGAAAGTGGCTAAGAAAATATACAAGTTATCTTTGAATTGTTATTTACAAGGTCAAAAATTTTATTAAAAATGTGCACGCTTTCCCAGTTTCTTCACATCTAAGTTTGATGTTTTGATTCCTTTTAAAGGTGAGCGTTACTGTATCCTAGTTCCCTTATCAACACTTACTGCATCAGCAGTTTGCATACAACAGGTACCTGTAGGTTCTCTGGAAGACATCAATTTTATATTAGCTCTGCATCCTCATATATGTCAGATTAAGTTTCCCAAATGAAATTCAATGAATAATTCAGCTTGTGCAAATGATCAAACATATCAGTGTTTTATGATATTTGAATCTCATTTCTTTGTTCAAAACAAAAATGGAATTAATATTGTGCATATTTTTAAAGAGAATAAAAAAGCAAAAAAATACAGAATTTCACTAAACAAAATGATAGGAATTCAACAATAGTTGTTATATTACTGTCTTCAAATTAGTTCTTCAAGACCCAGTCCTAGCCCAGGCCCGGTGAGTGTGTGGGAGAGCTTCTGGCTACCCTGCAATGGTGGGACTTACTGGTTCCAGCCCAGGTGCAGCATGGGTGAGACCCTCTTCCACTCACTTGGGAGGCCCCCACCACTCCACAGCACCTCACATAGCCCACCTGCCCAGTAGGAATTTCTGCCACGTTCCAGGAACTCCCAAATCCAGACCTAGCCCAGGCCCGGTGAGTGTGTGGAAGAGCTTCCAGCTACCCTGCGCTGGCGTGACCTACTGGTCCCAGCCCAGGCCCAGCATAGGTGACACCTTCTTTCACCCTCTTGGGATGCCTCCACCATTCCGTATCCCCCCACCCCACCCACAGAGTAGAAATTTCTGTCATGTTCCGGGAACACACAGAAACAGTCCTAGTCCAAGCCCAGTGACTGCGTGGGAGAGGTGCCTCTCCCCCCTACTCTACCTTGTCCCCTCCAGACTAAGTTCAGGCCTGGCATACAGGCTTGGGATGAAACACTGCATCTGCAAACCCTGCACAGCATGTAGGGGACAGAACCACCCAGCTAGTCCAGGAGCACAACATCTTGCCAGAGGGGCACAACAGGTTCATCCCCAAGGGCAGCAGCAGGAAGGAGCCGAGCACAGCAGCCAGACCCAAGCCAGGCACAGCTGGATGAATCCAAACTTTGTACATCTCCACATGAACTTCAGTAGATGCTAAGGTTATAACTGCAACAAAGATTTACAACAAAGATCAGAAGACAGTGCTACACAAAATGCCAATGAGAAGGAGCAAAATGCAATCTCAGAACCCAAGCCTACCCATAACAAGTGCAGAAGACACTAACACAGAACAAACTGGGAAGCACACTTGAAAGCAATGAATCAATGGCTTCTGAAATAAAGAACAGCTGCAGAAAGGTATAGAGGAACTCAGATTGGAAATGAAAAAAGAAATCCCTGAATTAATAACATCTGCAGTCAGAATCAAATGCAGAAACATATGCAGGAAACTCTATGCAAACTCAGAACAAGTGCAGAGGACACTAGCTCAGCTAAAATGTACGAATTATTAGCATCAATAGTAAATAAGCAACAGCAGAAAGTCATAGGAACTTAGAGTGGAATTCTTTTCTATGAGCTCAGCGCAAATATACAAATGAATAGCATTGATAGTAAATAAGCAACAGCAGAAAGTCATAGGAACTTAGAGTGGAATTCTTTTCTATGAGCTCAGCGCAAATATACAAATGAATAGCATTGATAGTAAATAAGCAACAGCAGAAAGTCATAGAGGAACTCAGAGAGGAATTCCTTTCTGAAATAAAAAAAGAATTCCCTGAATTCACAGCATCTGAGTACAGAATGAACTACAGAAATATAGGGAGGAAATCCAATCTGAAAAAAAACACTGCAGTAAAAGAATTTGTAACTGCTTCTAAAGAAGATATTGATAAAAAAATACAGGAGATTAGAAAAATGACAGATTTCTTGAATGAGCAATAGAGGAAAGAAATAGATTGCATGAAGCAGAGTCAAAGAGATATAGAGGAATTTAAAATCTCAATCACAAGCTTGCAAAACCATTTAAGTGAAAATGAAGACAGAGATTCAGATCTTGAAGACGCTGGTACAGCTAGTGAAAAGGTAAGAAAGGATCTCTTGAAAACAGCTAGGATGCAGGAAAAAATAATCCATCACCTGCAAGATGATGCAAAGATGAACAATGTGAGACTAACAGACATCAATGAGAAAGAAGGACTCAATACAAATGACATTTAAAAATTTGGACAGAAGTACTAGCAGAACACTTCCCAAATATGAGGAAACAATCTGACATTCAGGTAACCGAAGCATACAGAACGCCAAGTAACCTTAACCTAATGAAAAACACATCGAGACATATAATAGTCAAAATCCCAGAAATTCATAACAAGAATAATATAACGAAAGCCACTAGGGAAATGAAGCAGATCGCATTCAAAGGAAAATCTATCAGAATTATGGATGATTGCTCTTCACAAACCATGAAGGCAAGAAGGGCATGGAGCAATTCCTCTATGAACGGAAATTCCAGCCCAGACTACTATACCTTGCAAAACTCTCTTTCAAGTTTGATGAAGAAGTGAAATACTTTCATGACGAAGAACAGCTAAAGAATTTCATGATGACAAAGACAACCCTACACAGGCTACTGAAAGATGTTCTAGAGAGGGACCAAAATGATCAGAACTCCACGAATCATATCAGAAGCAACCAACTGAATAGGGAAAGCATTTAAACATAGGAGAAAAAGAAAAAAATGACAACAGGTAAATAACATGTCAATCATAAGTCAATATATCTCAATTATAACCATCAATGTAAATAGACTCAGTTCACCAATTAAGAGAAATAGACTGGCACAGTGGATTAGGAAACAAAATCCAACAATATGCTGTATAACAGAAACACATTTAACTCATAAAGACATTCATAGGCTGAAAGGCAAAGGATGGAACACAATAATACATGACCCAGCACCTCAGAAAAAAGCAGTGGTAGCAATCCTATTCTCAGACAGTGTCAACTTCAAACCAAGAATGATCGAGTGAAATAAAGAAGGCCATTATATACTGGTTATGGGAAGAATTCAAGAGGAAGAGGTAATACCCATAAATATATATGCCCCAAACATGGGAGCACCCAAATATATAAAGCAAATCTTAATGGACATGAAAAATCTATTATCCAATACAACAATCTTAACAGGAGAACTTAACACCCACTTTTCTCCAAAAGATAGGTCAACCAGACAAAAAATTAGCAAAGAAATAACAGAACTGAACCAGATCTTGAAACAAATGGACTTGGTGGACATATACAGCTGAAACACAGCTGAATCCACCCAAACACAGCTAAATACACATTTTTCTCAGCTGCACATGGGTCTTTTTCTAAAATAGACCGTATAGAGGTCCATAGATCAAGCATAAGTATATATAAGAAAACAGAAATTATCCCATGCACATTATCTGACCACAGTGCAATGAAACTGGAAATAAATGACAAAAGAAAGCAGAAAAAAAAACCCTAAATACGTGAAAATTAGACACCCTGCTCAACTCACAGATGAAATTTCAAGCACAACTTATCGGAATTTATGGGATACGATGAAAGCAGTTCTCAGAGGGAAATTCATAGCTGTGAACTCATGCATTAGGAAAACAGAACGGGAACAAATAAATACCCTAATGCTGAACCTTCAACAACTAAAAAAGGAACACCAAACCAAACACAGAGCCAAAAGACGGGAAGAAATCATAAAGATTAGAGCAGAAATTAATTCAATTGAGATGAAGAAAACAATTCAAAGAATTAAAAAAGCAAAAGGTTGGTTCTTTGAAAGATTAAATAAAATCAATAAGCCCCTAGATAACCTCATCAAAAAGAGGAAAGAAAAAATTCAAATACAAGCAATAAGGAATGAAAAGGGTGTAATTACCACAGACCCAGTGGAAATTGAAAAGATTATCAATAGCTACTTTGAGAATCTTTGCTCTCACAAAATAGAAGACACAGAAGAAATGAACACATTCCTAGAAAGGTATAATTTGCCACAACTGAATGAACAAGATATAACCACTCTCAATAGCCCAATAACAGCCAATGAAATACGAGATTTAATTAAAAACCTACCAACAAAGAAAAGTCCATGTCTGGATGGATTCACAGCTGAATTCTACAAGAAACTTACAGAAGATGTAATTCTTATACTCCTCAACTCTTCCAAGAAATTGAAAAGGAAGCAATCCTCCCAAAGTCATTCCTGGAGGCAAGTATTATACAGATACCAAAACCAGAGAAAGATGCATTAAGAAAGAGAACTACAGGCCGATCTCCCTCATGATTATACATGCTAAAATACTCAATAAAATCCTAGCAAATAGAATACAGCAAATCATCAAGAAGATCAAACACTATGACCAGGTAGGATTCATCCCAAGGATAAAAGGATGGTTCAATATTCGAAAATCTATACATGTAATACACTATATCAATAAAGCAAAAACTAAAAACCACATGATCATCTCAATAGATGCAGAAAAGCTTTTGACAAAGTCCAACAATCATTCATGTTCAAAGTCCTACAGAAAATTGGAATAGATGGTCTCTACTTCAATCTTGTAAAAGCCATTTATGGAAACAAAACAGCTAACATAATCCCGAATGGGAATAAACTGAAATCTTTTACTCTTAGATCTGGTGCAAGCCAAGGAAGTCCTCTACGACCACTCCTATTCAATATAGTTCTGGAATCATTAGCTACAGCCATTAGACAAGAGAAAGAAATAAAAGCAATAAGAATAGATAAGGAAGAAGTTAAATTATCATTATTTGCAGATGACATGATACTTTACTTGGAAGACACAAAAAACTCCACCAAGAGGCTACTAGAATTAATACAGAAATTCAGTAGCATAGCAGGTTATAAGGTCAGTACACAAAAGTCAATAGCATTTCCCAACACAGAAAAAAAACACACTGAGAGTGGAATTATAGAAACAATACCTTTTACAATAGCACCGAGGAAAATGAAATACATTGGAATTAATCTAATTAAAGAAGTGAAAGTTCTTTCAAGGAAAATTACAGTACTCTGAAAAAGAGATCATAGAGGATTTCAGAAAATGGAAGGATATTCCATGCCCCTTAATAGGAGGAACCAACATGGTTAAGATGGCCATACACCCAAAATTGCTGTACAAATTTAAGGCAATCACTATCAGACTATCACCAACATACCTCACAGAGGTAGAGAAATCATTCCTAAAATTTACCTGGAGTGAGAAAAGACCTAGAATAGCAAAATCAATTCTGGGCAATAAAGACAGGGCAGGTGGCATTACCATTCCTGACTTGAAATTATGCTACAAGGCTACTGTGATAAAATCAGCATGGTACTGGCATCAAAATAGACCTGAGGATCAATTGAATAGATTAGAAGACAC
>NW_004524767.1:4335713-4342210 GCF_000260255.1 Octodon degus | reverse complement strand
ATTTCACTGACCTTATCAGACCCAAAAGCTACAACTCTTGTTGCATAGGTCCTGCTTTACCTTGGTCTTAACCATCCAGCAGAAAAGTATAAAAACGAAATATAAGAAGCAAAGCTATGCTGTTATGTTGAGTTTAGGGGACTCAGGTCAACAATTTCTGACATTGCCAGTCAAGAGGAAGACCCAGTACTATTATGGACTACTGGACTCTTTTAGAATATTTTGCTGAGTTTACACACCTATAATATTCAAATAACAGAACTTAACACAAAAACAGGGTTACAGATGAATGTCCATTTTGTATCTGTGTATTCAAAGTGGTTAGAATAGATATATAGTTACATCCTTTTAATGAATAGAGGAATTTGTTCCAATAGTGTTTGTAAATAGGATATCATTTTTGCATCTTGTACAGCAATTAACCACTAGGAAGAATGTGTGCAATGTGTTAATTATTGAAACTGTCCTACCAATTTGGTTTGAAACTCTCTCATTGCTATTTGTTTCTTAATAAAATTATTGAAAAAAAATTATGGGAAAAAATTTACTTTAAATGACTGCATACCAAATATTTTGAGTTTTTGTTCCCTACTGGAATATACTAAAGGCAAAGAAAATCACATGAAATCCTAAACTGTTTTCAGTAGTTTTTTTGTTAGTAATAACAATGGCATTAAAGGAATTAAGATTAAAGTACATATATCAATTCCATGCAAGGAATGTAAACATTATGTACTACAAATATGTATTAATAAAAAATGTACAATGTGGAAATCAAAAATAAAAGAAAAAAACAAATTAGTTATTCTGCTAGAAGCATGCAAAATTGGTCAAAAACTGTAGAAGAACAAAAAATTTAAGTATGCATCAGTAGGAATCAGCAGTACATTTAAGCTATTGTGTGTGTGTGTGTGTGTGTGTGTGTGCCCTTCTTTCTTTTCTCTTTTATCCCATTCCATTTATTCCTTCCCAAACTGTTCATATTGTAAAAATAATAAGATTATCTTTAGCAATAACAAACATCTGGATAAAAATAACAATAAAAATTTAAAAATTAAGATTTTTCTCTTATACTCACAAAAATATTACAATACAATTATTCTCCCTTTCTGCTAATGGAAAAGGTAGATGAACAACATAGAAGGATGAGGATATTACAGGTAGATGATGGATGGTTAGATAGACATAAGTATAACAGCAAGATTGAGAAAACTTGAAAGAATATTGCTTCTTACTTTTGTTTCATAACTGCACCTATTGCAAAATATTCTGTTCTCATTCTGTCATTTATATCAAGAAAATGAATTATTTCCGTGAAGATAGTCAATGAGCTATTGAGGAAGACATATTATTAATTTTCTTAAATGAAGCTGCTAAAGTTAATAAGATCAGTCATTCTATACAAAGTAACTTAATACTTTCTCCAAGTCATTAAAATTGTATCAAGGAAGAAAAATGGAACAGACTCAATTAATAAAACTAATACTCTTTAGAAGAAAATGCTATAAAGTGAGTTACATCTGATTTACATACAGGGTGTTTTCATACAAGAAGCTCTGAAGCTAAAGAAAAAACTGAAGAAGAAATTATGAAATCCCTTGGAAAAAAGCAGAGCAAACTGGTAAACTAACAAGCAGGTTACAGGAGGAAGACGAGGCAAGATTTAAATTTGAATTATGATGAAAAATTCAATAAACATGTATCTTTTATTCTATGTTATCATTGAAAACTTGCCTTTTTGAAGTTCAATATCAGAACGGTTTTTGTAAACACAATTTACCTTCATATGAGATATAATTTTAATTAATTAAAAAATAGAAAGACAACATCAGCTAAAGAATGTACTTTTATTCCATACACTGTAACAATTTTCTTTTTTCTTTCTTTCTTTTCTTTTTCTTTTTTTCCTTTGGTGGAACCGGGGATTGAACTCAGGCTCTTGTGCTTGTCAGGGAAGAACCTATTCCACTGAGTCATCTCCTGTCCCCAACACTTTTCCAATGTAATTTTATCATTCTAAAATGAGTAACAGCTAGGTTAAGGAGCATTAATACTTTACAAATCTACTTGCTATGCATTTCTGACATATGTACTGCAAAATAAAATAAAAGTTTTACTTTATGAATAATAATGATAAATTCACTTAAGAGTAGTAGATAAGGTATACATGAAACACATAATGAAAATTTGAAGAACAGCATTTACTTGGTAGTATAATTAAACTGCCTTCTATAAAAATAAGATATCCAACTTCTCAGTTATGTTGACAGATAATTCATCTCCTGCACTTTGTCAGTGTTTTCACTTTATCATCTGAGGGCAATGTTCATTTCCTATTAACACATAAGTAGCAGCACACCAGAGACCTTCAGATTCGTCTGTGCATAGGTTTCAATTGACTCATATTTTGTTTTTCTTTTCCTGAAATCGCATCTTCCTTTGCTCCAGGGTTGTTTCCAACTGTTCTGCAGCTGTTGGTTCAACTCACAATCAACAATTGATTACACAGATCATAGAACAAGTTAATCAGCCTGGGAGTTTGTAATGGAAAATAGAGCTCCAGCAAGTTAATATATCAGTCTTAAGTAGAGAAGGTATCTAAAACTAATTAAATACTGCCTCAGTGACAGTGATTTAAGCTGTAGTCCTTAATCCTTTACCCTAGCTCTGCAGTTTTTTATAATGGCAGTGTCAAGTTACAAGTACATCCTTCGAATCAGTATAATTAAGTACCACAAGACCAACAGTACTTCAGAGAAGTGACCTTGAAGTCCAAGTTTATGAAAATTATGAAATATTATGTAATAGTCTACATGTCTGGTACAATATTTTCCTTTGTTCTGGAATAACTGATTATTAATCAGTAATTTTCTTGAGAAATACATTCTAGGAAATGTGTAACCTGATTGTAGAGGAAAAATATTTTATACTAGTGATGCTTTCAACACTGTTTTAGTTTGAGATTTTTTTTTCTTAATATTAGGTAACATGGATGTTAAACTTATAGTTTCTAGTATGTATCTTCTGTGACAGTAAGAGTTATTGGCTAAATTTGATATTAATTAATCATATCTAAGTCAACTTTTACAAAACATTAACTGTCCTGTTTAGAGTAAAAAATGTAATGCAATGCATGTTTGCATTCCCCTGATGAAATATGCAATCAAGTGATCACCATGGAAATGACAGTAGTCTACAGTCTATGGAGAAAGGATCTCTGAATGCCTTGATTCACAAAACAGCCATCAGAAATGAATACCCAGGCAGAAAATACCACTGTGCCATGCAAAGCTGCAAGTTCTTTTGTTTTGTATTTATTCTCAAAAACAAAAATTCTGAAGAATTATAGACAATTACAGGTATTTATGCTTCATCACTTTTCAATGAGACACTGCGCTAACATTTAGTAGAACAATTTTCATTTAGTATTTAGAAAATAACCCCTGCAGGTATCACAGAGCAGTGTTCAGTCACATCTCATGGACTCTTTTGGTATGTGATTAATAAAATCATTGAATAATCTCATTTTCTGTTATCTGTAATCCCAAAATCAGTATCCTCTGTAAATTGTATACTGTTTATCAATCTCCCAAAGATGTTTTTGTTTAGAGATTGTCCTCTCGTATGACAGTGTAGGAATCAATGGAGCCTGTAACACCAGAGGGCACTGCCTGCGGAATAACTTGCTTCTCCCTATGCAATATCTAGGTCTCACAGCAGGGCTACTGTGAACACCTGTGATGGCCCTTCCTGGTCTTCTTGACTCCCTGTCCTGCCATGGGATCTTTCGCTATTTTATGTGCTCCTCCATTTTATCCCATCACCCATCATGAAGTAGCAGTTCCAAATGGGTCTCTGAAAGTGCCTGGATCATGTTGTTTCACTTTGAGGCTAAAAAACTGTGAATTAATGTCAAAAGAAACAAATCAAAAAAAGTCTTTGCTGTGTAAAGCTATCCTCCTCAGGAATTTCAGCATAGTAAGGAAAAACAGATTAATGCAGAAAGATAAATATGGGCCCATTTTGGTCATGTTGTGGTTTGTGTGTCCTCCCTTTGCTCTTTGCTGTCTTCTGCCACCATGAACAGCTGCCCTGTACTGTGTACCACCCTGCTTTGGAGCCAGCTGACTGTAGACTGAAACCTCCATGAAGTGTGAGCTACATAAATCTTTCCTTCCTTAATTTTAAGTGTTTGGTATTTTTCCCTAGCAATAATAGAAAAGTAAATGAGACAGAATTTGGTACCAGGAGTGAGGTTGTTGCTATTATTATACCTCACCATGTGGTTCAAGAGGTTTTGGGGATGGTTTATGGGAAGAGATAGGAAAGGTTCAGAGATGTCATCTGAAAGAAGGGTTGCAATGCCTTTGGCTGTTCTATATTGTTAATTCTGGTCAGAGCTCAGAAGACCAGAAGGCTGATAGAAATCCTGCTGGTAAAGGCCAGGCTGGGGAGGTCTCTTCTGTGAATAAGACTGCATTGGTTGTTGGATTCCAGACAATGTGTGTTACAGCTTGGCAGTTTTGTCTGCATCTTGCTCCTGTCCAGAGACTGAGACTGAGCTTAAGCACAGTGGACTGATTAATCTTGCAAAAGAAATTTGAACACAGTTGAATGTTGAGGAAGTGGCAAGGCTTTTTTTGTGGGCTTTTAGTCAAATATATGTTGAAAAGAAAAAAAAGAAAAAAAAGAACCCATCAGGATAACCTAAAATGTTGTGTTTGGCCAGAAAGAAAGTGAAAATAAAGCTGTGGACAGCAAAGATAGAGCAGAGAGAATCTCCATTGCTGAGAAGGGACAGGAGACTAGAAAAGATGGCCTGAGGGCCTCAGAGAAGCAGCAAATCTCCACTATTTGCAGCCACAAAAGTGAAAAAGTGTTTCAGTTTCAATATTTAAATCTTTGCTCCATTTTGACTGTGGTTTTGTTTATGGGGATGGGCATGGGTCTATTTTAAGGCCTCAGCATGTGAAGAGCCAGTTTTTCCAGCACCGTTTATTAAAGAGGCTCTTTTTCCTCCAATAAAGGGATTTGTCCTCTTTGTCGAAGATAAGGTAGCTGACTGTGCTCGTAGCTGTGTCTGCATCTTCTAATCTGTTCCATTGATTCTCAGGTTTGTTTTGTGCCAGTACCATGCTGATTTTATCACAGTAGTTTTATAGTACAATTTCAAGTCATGGATTGTGATGCCTCCTGCTTTTTCTCTGTTGCTCAGCATTGATTTGCTGTTCTACATCTCTACTGGTTGCAGGTGAATTTTAGGAATTCTTTTTCTAGATCTGTAAGATATAATAATGATACTTTAAGTGGAATTGCATTGAATCTTTGTAATAATTTTGGGTGTATGACCATTTTCACAATGCTGTTTTTCCTATCCAGGACCAAGGAATATCTTTTCTTTTTCTGAAATTCTCCTCAATCTCTTTTTTCAGAGTACTGAAATTTTTGCTGTATAATTATTTTACTTCCTATGTGAAATCGATTCCTAATTACTTCATTATTTGGGCTGTTATTGTGAAAGGCATGGTTTCCATTATTTCTCTTTCAGTGTATTTGTTGTTACCTACAGGGGTAGGTAAAGAGTTCTTGAGCAAAAGTCCAACTGTGTGGGGAATACTTCAAAGAATCAACAATGGAAATTTCATCTTTTTGAAAAGTTTCTGCACATCAAAAGAAATGACCAACAGAGTAAAAAGAAAACCCATGAAGTGGAATACAATTATAGCAGATTGTCTGTGAGACAAAGGACCCCTATCTAGAACATATGAAGAATTAAAACAAAATCAGGCCTCTAAAATGCAAAGACCCAATACAAAAATGGACACCTGAGATGAATATACACCTCACAAATGAAGAGATAGACATGGCAAATAAATACATGAAAAAATGTTCAACAACATTGGTCATTGAAGAGATGCAAATGAAAACAATGCTGGGGTACCATCTTATGCCAGGAAGAATAGCTATCATCAAGAAGTCCACTAATAACAAGTGCTGGAGAGGCTGTGGGGAAAAAGGGACCCTTTTTCACTGTTGGTGGGAGTGCAATCTGATACAGCTATTATGGAAATCATAGACATTCCTAAGAAAGCTAGGGCTCGAGGTCCCATTCAAGCCACCTAGTCCCCTATTAGGTATTTTTCCAAAAGAGTCAAAATCATCCTACCATAACAATATATGTGCACCCATATTTCTAGCAGTACAATTTGTTATAGCTAAATCTTGGAAGTAAGTGAAATGCTCATCAACTGAGAAATGGGTTTAAAAAATGGTATTTTTACACAATGAAATATTATTGAGCTATAAAAAAGATAAATCTGATGCTTTTGTAGATAAATGGATACAGCTAGAGACTATATTGGTAAGTGAAATAAATCTGAACCACATCTGCAAACACTGTATCATCTCACTAGTATGAGAGCCAGAAAGTGTAATGAAAATCTGAAAGGTACAACATATACTGAAAAAGGGAATGAAATTGTTCAAGGGGAAGAAAA
>NW_004524767.1:4333361-4335446 GCF_000260255.1 Octodon degus | reverse complement strand
TATCATGTAATGCTTGAATTCCTATTACTTTGTTTAGTGAACTCATACGGCTTCTAATTTTTTTTCCTATCACTATTTTGCATTCATTAAAAATAAAAGAAATAAAGAAAAAACTATAAATGTGAAAGACTTTGCTTTGAGAAGAAAGCCAAGAGCACCAGGTTCCAGAATGGTGATTTTATAGAGAATTTGTTCCTTGGAATCAGTGCTCAGTAGTGCAGGCAATTGATCCCTACAGCCAAGAGAGAAGAAAACCTGGCTACTGCTCCAGTATGGCACAGACCTTGGCATCATCTACATGGTTTTGCTTTTAGGCACATGAAGAATGAAAGAGTTCTGAGGTTAAGAAGGCTTCCAAGTTTTCAGAAGAAGGCTTGGGAGGCCAAGCAGTGTGCCTCTGGGAGGGCAATGTGTAAAGCTGTGAGTAAGATGACTACAGTACACGGAGACCCAAGAAGTTTGGAAGAGGCATGAACATGGATCATCTAAGGAAAGTTGCAAGGAGGTAGCAAAGCTGGCCTAAGAGAGAAGCCATAGGAGCTACAACCAGCAGAAGTGCCATGGGGGCAGAGCCACATGGAGCTCACAATTTGCCACAGATTGTTTCAGATGTTCCACATGGAACTTCAGGAATTACTGTTTGCCCTTCTGGATTTTGAACTTGCTTTTGTCCCAATGATTTGTATCCTGCTCTTTGTGCCTTTTTGAATGATGTTTTTCTTGTTCCACTGAATGTTGGAAGTGTTTAACTTTTCATTTGTACAGGCACTCACATCTAAAAGTTTGCCTTAGATCTTGGAGGAGACTTGAGACTCTCTTCAGCAATGCTGAAACTATTAGGCTTTTGGAAGCTCTTAGAGATGGACTAAACTGTCTTTTGCATAAAGGAATGTGCATCAATCTTTGGGGAGTCAGTGGTGGATTGTTATAGTTTATGTGTATTTGTTACTCCAAAGCCTCAAGCACTCATTGAAACAGGCTTCTAGAGTTTGTGATTAATTCATAATCCAGTGCTGGGATTATGGGTGTGAGTGCTACACCCACTGTGGGGGGGTAATCTGCATACAATATAAGGAAAAAAAAGAGGCTTGCTAGCTGCCACAGCTGCTGCTCATCCACTTGTTCTTTGCTGGTTTCCAACACCATGAATGGCTGTCATGTGCCACTCTGCCTTGGAGCCAGCTGAATATTGGCTGAAACCTTCACTAGTTATGAACTACATAAACTTTTCCTTTCTTAATTTTGGGTGTTGGGTACTTTGTCCCAGCAATAAGAGAAAAGTAACTGAGACAGGTTTGTGCATTCCCATTTGCTGTGTGTAGTCATTAGGTAAAGAAAATCAGGGTTTAACTTGCCTAAATTTGCAGAGTCTGCACAACAATATGCTGACTTCCACTCTTAGATGTGCTATTGAAAGAATAACATTAAAAATTCTTCCAAAATATATTTTACTTGTCATATGCCTGATTTACTAAAGCTGATTCTAATTGAGTCAATGCTCTTTGTGCAGAGATCATATCTGAATCCTATTATGCTAATGCTGGTTAATTGACCATTTCTTTTCAGAAAGCTGCTGATATTTCAGGTCCATTTCAGGAACAGATTTGCTCAGAGTCATTGGTATGTCTGCTTAACTGAATGAGATGTAGATTTGGTGGCCATAAATGTTTTGAACTATTGTTTGCAAGTTGCATGCTTACAGATGGAACACAGCTACTCTCTGTCCAGTATTGAAGGACTATGCACAAGGGGAAGATTAGATTACAATTCCTTAGGAAAATTGCAATAATGCACATTGCACAGGTAGTTACCTTAACTTTTAAATATGACAATTCTTGCAAATATTTCTCCTCTGTATACACTCTCACTGCTCATGCTTAGAATTAAAATATATCTCACTTCCTTATAAGTTATTGTGAATTAGATAAGCTCCCACTAAAATTTTTATTCAAGCATACATTTAAGAAATATCTGTCTCGAGTCTGGGGATATAACTCAGCCACATAAGTACCTGTCTGGCCAGTGCAAAGTTTGATCCATGGTACTGAAAATGAGACAGAGAGAGAGAGAGAGAGAGAGAGAGAG
>NW_004524767.1:4332837-4333261 GCF_000260255.1 Octodon degus | reverse complement strand
CCTTTATATTGAAGTGGATGCCACTTGAACATATACTCATAAGTGAAATAAACCAAACACACATGTGTAAATATCGTACAGTCTCCCCAGTATAAGAACTCAAAGAAGAAATACAAATAGAAAGATATAATACAAGTCAAGGGAAAGCAGGATATCAAGGACTAACTAGTAAAGAGAAGGAAAGGAGTAGAGCTAGAAAACATGACAATGTCAAGCCATACAGTTATATGTAAAAGATGAGCAAGGCAACGATCCTGAGAATATTCAGAAAATTTTTTAATCTAGCAGTTAATTGGAAAGATTTTCACCTTTACTAACTATATATACTGATACCTGTGAACTAAGCTACTGCACTGCAGATGGTAATTTTAAGTAGTAGTTGCATGTTTGGAGTGCCAGTCATTCTGGTATTCTGAATATGGGC
>NW_004524767.1:4313996-4332512 GCF_000260255.1 Octodon degus | reverse complement strand
AGGGGAGGGGAAAGGAGAGGAGAAGAGGAGAGATCTATCTCAATACATGAATTTGTGAGGCTCAGAAATTATTTACACTATTGATAGGATTTAAGTATTGTTTTTATAATATTTTATGAAGTATGAAATTTTTAATTTGATCATTTGTGGTTAAGTATAATCTTTTAATAAAGGTGTTCAAAACTGCTTTGGAATAAATTGTTATATCTCTGAAATGCTTTTAATATTTCAATGAATATATAAATATAATATAGAGTTTACACATGCAGACAAAAGTGTAATTGTACTACACCATACAAAGTGTGTATCTTGACTATTATTCATACTATAATTTGTACATAAATATGAGAAACCTGAAAAAAGAGAAGCACATGCAAATGCAAAATACACATCACAGTGTATGACCAGTGAGGCTGGGGATAGAGCTCAGCATCATAAGCACCTGCCTGGCAAGTGCAAGGCCTTGAGTTCAGTCCCTGCGACCAAAAAAATAAAAACAAAAATAAATGTAAATAAGCAAAATATGACCAATGAGATTTAACAACATTGCCAGAAGCATATTTTCACTGGGAAGACTGCTTAAGCATACCTACAACTATTTTCATGGACATAATTACTTCTTATAATAATGACTCTGACTTACATATCTCTGCGTATCTGTTTTATTTGATTAATATACTTAGCTGTTAATTTGAATTTTGCTTACATGAATCAGAATATTATTAGAGTCCAACATTTTAAAGTGATCTGGTATTCTTTAGTAGTAAGTGCTCCTTTAACCTCTGTCAAACAGGATGTCATTACTATGAAGTAAAAGCATGAACGGCTTTATCAGATACTAATTGGTATTAAAGATCAAACTGACACCAAAGTTCCCCTACTGACTGGTGCCAGAGGCTCCCATCAGAACCCTCTCTGTAGCTGACACATAAGGTGTGACAAGAGTGGTCCGCATACACACAGGCTGGTGTGGACACCTCAACTATATAATTGGAGTTTCTCCCATTCTAAAGAGTGCTTTCCCCCATCTTTTCCTCCAAAATTATCATCCCTAAACTCAGTAAAACTACCCACTGAAACTACTTGCCGCTTACTGAGACTACTTTGTCTTGGTTTCCATGTCAAAGAAGTAAGCATACATAATAGAAAAATTATTACTTTTTCAATCTCATTTCTGCTTTTCACATCAATCAATCCAAATCATTATACAAAGAGTGGTCCCAAGAACCATTAAATTGACATGAAAAATTCCATATCATCTCTTCATTCAGGAATCCTAAATCAATTCAGGTTTACTATAATTCTAGGCTTTGGAAAAAATACACTTTCTGAGTACTGGAAAACAGTGTTGCCAGCTCTACCTGTTAGCATATATGTCAGCATGTTCCTTCTGCCCATAATATTCAAAACCCCTTTAGGTATTTACTAAGAACCATTCATCTTGCAAATGAATTCATGTTAAAAATATTTATTGATTGTCATTTTTCTTTTATCACAGCAAATGTAAATGTTTCTATCTAACACACACACACACACACACACACACACACACACACGTATTCACTATTTGTCCTTATCACAGTATCCAGTACTTACCATAAAACATGTGTGAGGATGATGCTAACTACTGTCAGAGTTGTGACAATACCTTCTCTTTATTCAGTGTTGGTATTTTAGAGTAGAGAAAAATGTTTGGAAATTGCAAAACTGTTGTTTTAGTTTCTGTTGTAATAAAATTTCTATTTTAACACTTCAAAAATTAGAGTCTCATACTTGAATTAAAACGTGTTACTCCTTTTGTGTGCTCCAATGTTTTCTTTTTTTCTTTTTCAGATTATGAGTGGTAATAAAACCATCTGGACTTTAAAATATATTTTCTTTCTACTTATTGCTGTAATATTTCTGAGACAGAATTAACTTTAAGATACTATAAATTCCACTATTGCCACTAATTTGTATTTTTTTTAAATGTCCTTGGTACAGGGTCTCACAATACAGCTCAGACTCCTAATTATCCTACTGTTTTTACCCTCCCCAGAAATGGGATTACAGGTGTGCACCACCATACCCGGTCTGAGAGACCAGCTCAGCACACTTGGGAATGGGGTTGGTGCAGCATGAGGTGCTGGGGATTGAACCCTGGTCCCTGTGCTTAGTCCACTGAGCTATCTCATCCAACCACCAATTTGTATTTCTACCACATTGAGAAATACTAATTCTAGTTTCAGATTGACATGATGGTCAGACATAGAAAAAAAAATCTATGTAAATCAGACTTACTGACCTAAAAGATGCAGACAGAAGCCAGTCTTACAAGGCTACATAGCAGAGAGGGCAACAATGCCAGCCAATACCAGAGCATAAAATTGTCCAGCTGCCCAAGTACAGGCAAGCAACTACCAGTCACAAATCTAAGTACAATCTTCACCAAACTTCCAAAATCTTATTTGCTCCGAATTCAGACCAAGACCTGCATTCACCAGGCCAAAGCAATGAGAGCAAAAGTTTTAGACACCATTGCCCCAACTGACACCCAAACCAACTTATTTTTCACAAAATGCCTTACTGCAATCAAACCTGAATACTGGAATTTTAGTTTAGAAAAAGAACTCATACATGAACAATTGTTTGTTTGAAAAGAAAACACATATACCATAGGCTCACCACAACTGAGCTAAGCACAGTTTCTCAATTTCAACTGTATCAACATTTTAGACCAGATAATTTCTGCTGTGGTTATGTGAGCCATGAAGTATATATCATATCCCTCTGTCATAAACACTGCCCACATGTTTGTGTGAATCTGTATCATGATACCTTTTACTAGCCATATATTTGTCAGCATTAATTTTAGGATTGCTTAGATATTTTCAATGAAATTTAAGTCTTTCTCTATAGTTTTCTTTTTTTCCTTTTGAAAATTACCATGTAAAGTCCATTCACAGAAACAGAGGTGTTTTGTTTTGTTTTTCTAGCATGGTTCTCAAAACTTTTCCAGCACATTACTCTTTTCTAGAGCTTCTTTAGCATTTTGAGATTTCGTTAATCTAGATTCCCCATTTTAGTATCAATTTCTATCTTACTTATATGAACGATTATATGCTAGTACATAAATCTTGTGACTTATAAACAAAATAAATGTATTTCTCGCAGTTCTCGAGGTGGGCAAATCCTAGAGTAAAGCACTTGGCTACTTATTATTTGCTGGTACCTAATCCTGCTCTATAGACATGTGCTCATATACTCAAATGGGAAAAGGAATGCTCTTATGTCCACTCCTATGGATGCCACTACTGAAGAGGAAGCCTCCACTCCCACTGTCTATTGACCTCCTGAAGCACTCACATTTGGCATCACATTTGGAAGTAGCTTTCAGCATATAAATTCTGGGGAAAAACACAGAACAAGTCTGTAGGAAATCTACAGATGGAAGATACCATACTATTGGTTTTAAGACATGTTATATGGCTACATCAATAAAAACTGCTGGATTTGATAAAAAAAAAAATACAAACATATAACTCATGGAAATAAAAACTGCCTGTGTATGCATGATCAGCTTATCTTCACAACTGTACCAAGAATATTCAATATGGACAGCAGCAGAGTCTTTCAACAAATGATTTTGAGAAAGCTGGATAGAAATATGCAAGGTCCTGGGGAGATAGCTCAGTAGAATAAGCACTTGCCTGGCAAGCGAAGGGTCCTGAGTTCAATCCCTGGTACTGAAAAAAAAAAAAAAAAAGAAGAAGAAGAAGAAATATACAAATAAATGAAGCTATATATTTATCTTATGTCACATACAGCAATAAAATAAACATGTATTAAAGACCCAAAACTATTAAACTGGATGAAAACAAAAAGGAAAGCCCTTCTGATATTGTTTTGTGTCCCAAACCAGCGGGTCAGTCAACGAAGGTCACCTGGGAGAGGAGCGGGGAATTGAGGAAGGGATAAAGGACAGGAGACATGAGAAATGGAAACAAGACAGGATTCTGATCAAGTCTCGTTTATTCAAGGGAGGTGCTGGGTATATATAGTGGAGGCATAGGGAAATGACATCCACGGTTAAAGGCGCAAGTAACTAAGCAACCGGGCTATGACAGGAAGTCCCACCTCCGGGGCATAGCAGGAGACTTATGGGAAATAGGCGGGGTAAGAAGAATTAGGAGCTTAGCTCAGCAGAGGTAGGGGAAGAGGAAGTCAGTGTCACTAATGACACTGATGCACCAATAGAATTTTATAGGTCAGAGGCACTCAGGTGACCATTAAGGGATATGTGGCGCAGAGTTATGATGTGGCAGATTCACAGGATTTAGAAAGACTCACCTGCAATAGTATTGGAGGCCTGGAGTTATTGTGCCTCCCACAGTTTTGCCAATGATTGTTTGGGTCTAATACCAAAAGCAAAGGAACAAAATAAAAAACATACATGGAGATGATAAACAAAAAAGCTGCTGCTCTATGAAAGAAACAATGAGCACTTGTAGCCAGGTACACAGGGGCACTCTTGTCTTCTCAGCACTTACAGAGTCTAAGGAAGGAGGACTATGACTTCAAACCCAGCCTGGAAAACTTAGTGAACTTAGGGAAACCCTACCTGAAAATTGAAAATATTACAAGAAAAGGGTATGGATGCAGCTAAGTGTGAAGGCATGAGCTTCTGTCTCCAATATCACAAGCAACAAGGCAAGTTAGAAAACGTGTATCTGATAGAGGTTATACCAGAACCATGAAATTTCCTACAGTTCAGTAGCAAACACAAGACTTGAAGAGATAATTTTCCAAAGGTGATAAAGACATGGCCAAAGTTGTAAGAAAAATGCTTAATATTACTAATCATTTCAGAGGCGCAAATGAAAATAATGAGACATCATGTCACACCTCTTAAAATGCTGCTGTTGAAAATAGAAAAATATCAGCAAAAGGTAACTTAGTGATGTTGTTGATGTAGATTAATTGGAAATTTGTTCCCCTGTTTAGGGGAATTTAAAATGATACTGCTGCTAATTGTCTGAGATTCTTAACAGTAAATTCTTAACAGCCATTAACAGTAAATTTAGCTGTCATCTAGCCATCTCACTTGTAGAGCCTTCAGGGTGGTGGATCTAAAATAGGGTGTTAAAGGCAGAAAATACACTGGTGCTTGCTAGGACAGAGGATGGAGACAAAATGGGAGGTGGTACTCAGCAACTGCAAAACTCCAGTCACACAAATTTTAGATGTCTTCTTTAAAAAGAGCTTGTAGTCATTATATTGTACCTCATTCTTAAAATTTTAGTAGGAGATAGATTTTTATATTATCAATTCTTATTGTAATTTTCAAAAATGTATACAAGTCCCAACTGACTATTGACTGCTCTAATACGTGGCTTCCACCTGAGAAGATGGGGTATATACTGACCTTTTCATTCTATAGGACAAAAAGGGAAGGAGGTAAGAGGGTGTCTGCTAGGAGCGGAATTACTTCTATAATAAATTTCAGTTTTTTAAGATATCTAATGTACACAAAGAAGTTTCATTCATTACATAGAGGCAATGAATTCAAAGGCCAGAATTCATCTAAAACTAAGTCTTGAAAGTCTTAGAAAATTTTATAAAATGTTGTCACTATTTTAAACTTATTGATATTTATTTTTATACTTCCACTCATGCTTTTATGTCCTTTAACTCTTCTTCCAAGCCAAATATTGGCCAATCTACATTATCTAAGATAAATTGATATATTGAATATCTTGTTAGATTTATTGAATATTAAAGAAACAGAATGTGGATACATATACGTATAATATATGTTATATATATAGATATGTCTAATTGTGATTATCTCAAGCAGTGGATAGCTTTAGGAATATATGTTAACATAGTTGAAGAGATACACTACTATTTTTTCATGCTAAAATTTACTCGTAATAATTTCCTATACCTCATATATCTTAACTTTAGAATGAATTGAGAAATAAAGCAAATGAGCCAAAGGTAATTTTTGCACAGTGTTTTTGTATGATTCCAGTAAGTTGATACAAGTATGGATTGACACTTACAGATTAGATTTTGGCCACAATCAGATATTGATAGTTTTCAAAAGTGGTTAAATGATTGTATCTTATCCAATCCAAAGAAAAAAGAGTTTTGCCTCTATAGGAAAACCCACTCAATCAATGAATCATTTTATCCCATGATTAGACTCACACTGTGACACACAGGTACAAAATGGTTTCCCAATAACCTCTCGCAAAGGTTGTGGATCTGAATCCTATGAAAGCAGTAACTCAGTAGAATCATTACTCTTCCATGCTTTTTCATACAGGAGAGTGATGGAGGAGGGGAATAACAAGAGAGGAGAGAGAGAAAGGAAAAGATTATTTTAATCAGATGTCAATTTTTCATTGGAATGGAATAAGATACTACAAAGTGTCTTGAGGAATATTTGGCCCAGTAAAAGTTTGGGACAAGACAATTTCTACTTATAGAGGAGGGGAGAACATTTCCTCTGTGCCAGAGAAGAGGGAATCCACTGAAGCCAAAGTTAGGCTCACAAAGCCCAGGGAAGCTGAACACCAAGCATCTGTGGATGAAGCGGGTGCACAGAGAGACTGATCAGCCTCATCAGGCTAGTAGGAAGAGGCCTGATTCCCTGTACACTCAACAGTTAGGATATTGCTCAAGGTGTTCAGCACATTGCATTTTGTAGTGCAGAATCAGAAATCCCAGTCCTGTTGAAAGGAAAGTTCTATAGAATTATGAAGCATATGCAAGAAATAAGAACATTGTTTAAATTAATATATGTTTAAAGTTATGAAAATTATAGACAAATGTGTTACCAGTTAAGCCAACAATAAAAGAATAGCTTCAAGAGACAGAAAAAATTTCAAACAACATAAAACTCTCACTCTTTGAAATTAAAAACAAAAATTTCCCAATATTCTCCTTTAAAATCACTTAGACCATATCTTCCAGATAATATTTTTCCTTATTATCCACTTTTTAATTTGTTTACTTCCTGGGGAATTTCCACACAACTAACTTGTCAAATTTCTCAAGACTTTTAGGTTTTCAGGAATTACATTTACAATTCAAAAAATTGAACTTTTAGGAGTGTTGAACTTTAAGACGATACAGATTATCTTTAAAACAGAAGTATAAAGGGGAAGAGTTTTTCTCTGGAAATCATTTAGACATGGATGAATGATTCTTAGGCCAAGAACTGGGGGCAATCAAGTCACAGTCATCTGGTGACTGTCAATCAGCATTATCAAGGTCTACAGTGGAGTTTGTTATCTTAAATGTTGATTCATC
This sequence comes from Octodon degus, assembly GCF_000260255.1. NCBI lineage: Eukaryota > Metazoa > Chordata > Mammalia > Rodentia > Octodontidae > Octodon > Octodon degus. Next base: position 4,325,213 of record NW_004524767.1, on the reverse strand, counting down.
ATTCATATGTAATCCAGATCCCACATCAATTCTGGTAAGGTAGAATTGATTTCGGCTTTACCTTCATATAAAAGAAACTTGGGATTAGTTGCAGTGAGTAATCCCATTTTTTCGTGTTAGTATGGAGGCAGGTGTCTGTGAAAACTATGCCAAATCTTAGCACAGTTAGTTTGTTTTTATTTTACTTTAATTAAAGTGAAAATCACCCCTGCGTGTCTTTTTGATTGTTTATGGCCTCAATATTATGTAAAATTTCTCAAACAATGACTGCATTCATTCCTGCTTTTCTTACCTTAACTTCTATAAATTTTCCATTCAAGACTTTGACACTGAAATGCAAATTTATAATGTAACTAAATGCAGTGAGCATTGAATCTGAATACCTAGTTCATCATCACTTTTGGATGCTTGACTTACTGCATGTCAGTTGCTACCTGTCAACTCTAAGTCACTAGAGAGGAGCCTCCAATTATTTTCTATCCATACCTTTGGAAATATATTTATGTAAATCCTCTTGAAATGTTATTGCTTCAGACTTAAAGAAAGCTTAAAGAACACAAAGTGATGGAAAGTGCATGCTACAATCACAATCACATGCAAACAAACCAGTAAAATATGGTAGGATGAAAATATATGTGCTCATAAAATTAATATATGACATTTTGCGAAGTCTATATCACTGTAAGTTGCCTTTTTCCATTTTCATTAATATCTGACATTTTTAAAAAGTAAAATCTCTACCTTATATACCATATCAAAATTCCAGACAGGTTCTTAAGATAAAGTGAACATCCACAAATAATTTTATTTTAGCAGGAAAAAAAAAATTCTTCACTTGCAAAGAGGCAAAAGCACAAGTGAGGGTTTAGCACACCTGAATTAGATACCAAATTGAATTTGAAATCAATGCCTGAGGAAAAAAAATAAAATCGTGAAGCTAAAACGAAATGATAAATTAAGGAGAAGAAAAAGCATTATTAACAAAGATTAGTGCCCTTAACATATACGTAGAAATTGTAAACTCATAAAAACAACAAAAAATAACTAAAACTAGAAAAAGAGGCCAAATACAAAGTTCAACAGGACAATAACTACAGCCAAACCCACGGGCTCTTAGTGTAGGATAGGGGCCGTGCGCATCATGGGACCTGAACTGTCTCACAGCCTCTGGTCTATCGCTAGTGACATTAGTCTCATAAATATTTACAACGATAGATTTGTTAAAAATGCAAACAGACAATATGCATTTGATCATATCATTATGAAACCAGCAAAAGTCAAAAGTATTTCAAAATGAAGTTTTATCTTTTTCACACTTTCAATGAAGAAAACACAAAAATTATCTGAACCTCATTTTGAGGTAAATTTTAATGAGGAAAATAAATTCACATTTATTTTTTCTGATTTTCATAACTTTCAAGAGTCTAAAGTAGTAGAAGAATAGGGGATTATAATTTGTACACAATGTTGTAACTCAAAAATCAGATGACAATGAGGCAAGTCCAAAAGTTAAAGCAGCGCTTTATTTTAGCTGGTACCCAGCGGCAGACACCCCGGCAAGATGCTGAGGTGCGCGCCCAGGAGGGGAGAGACAAGGGTTTTTAAGGCTGAAAACCACAAAGGGGAGGTCTTATGATTTGAGTGCAAGGGAATGCAGCACAGGGGTCAGTGTCCACTTTCAGGAAAATAGATTACATACAATCTTAGGAATAAATAATTACAATTTATGGTTCGGTGCTGATCACAGGACATATTGTGTGGAGTGCTCTGGGGTAAAATTGTTCAGATCTCAACCCTTGACACACTGTGGTTTAGAACAAAGGAATGGTTTGAACATTAACAAACTATGTTCAGGGGTCCGATGAATGGCTTAAGCCATCAAGATGGAGTTTAAATTGTCAGCTTATACCAAACAATCCTCATTAATAAAGTTACAGTGGACATGTACAGAAATGTATAATACAATGCCCATTCTGGTTACAAAATGGAGTGGGTATTTAAGCCAATAAACCATAAAAGCTGACCTCAAGGGTTTATCTTGGGGCTACAGTTGAAAAATTACCTGTTTCTAATGAACAATAACAAGTGCAGTGGTGGGTACAGTTTGTAGTTGGGAACGAAGGCGAGATCAGGGCATTGGGCTGAAAATAGATTCAGGTGCGCACAAAAGGGCAGTGTGAATAAGGCCCAACTGCAGGTTCTCAAGTAGAGAAAGGGCACAGTAGAAAGTTACAGCATTTAGAATGGCGCATACAGAACAAGATGGCAGCGCATATGTCAGGTTATAACAGTTAATAAAGTTTTAGTGGAAGCATACAGAGTTACAAAATTGGAATCAATTGCACAGGCTATAACACACAATACTCATAAAATATTTGTCAAATCAAATATATTAGCCAACTTTTCATTTCTGTGATTTAAAAAAAAAATCTGAGAAAATAAATGTAACGAAAGCATTAGGTTTTGTTGTTATTTTTTGTATTTAGGACAAGGTCTACAGGGTCTACAGCGTCTCACTACCTAGATCGGACTCATAAGGATCCACCTGTGATCAGGCTTGTAAGCATGGGGATTACAGGCATATGTCACCACGCCCAGGCTCAATCTCGGTCGCAGCACGCCCTAGGGCGGGGTCAGCTCATCGAAAGATTCCTTTTGACTCACAACTTCAAAGGGTTCTGGTCAGAGTTGCTTGGCTCCGTTTTATCAGGGCCTGTAGGCAGGAAACACATCCTGGTGGACAGGGTGCGGCGCAAGGAAGTGAGCGGCTCACCTTCCTGGCAGGGACAGCAGGAGGGAGCCGCACCAAGTCTCCTCCCCAAGGCCAGCGCTCCGGATGCCTACTGCCTGGCCAAGGGTTCACCAGCAGCACTCCGCTCCGCCTCCCGGCAGCACATGGCCCTTGCTCTTATCAGTGGGCGACTCCTTTCTTGAGGCCAGAGGACCACAGTCCCATCACACGGAGAAGACGGACCTCTGGGCCTTACTGCCCTGGGCGCCAAGCCTTCAACATGTGAACTTTTGGAGACATTTCAGGCTCAAAGTGTAACATCGAGGAGCTCCATTTTAAAACAAAAAGAGCACACCTATGAAAATACTTACAGCTGGCACATTTACTTATTTTAACAAAGCAAGCCTGAGACTTGAGAGGCCCTGCGTTTAGCAGTCTTTCCTTAGTTTGTGTCTTTATTTATGCAGAAATTATTACAAATACTACAGAAAAAGAAACCCTTCTCTGCTGTTGCTAGGGGTGGAGACTGGCAGGACGCACTGTGGAAGTCAGTGTGGAGATTCTTCAAGAACTAAAACGAGAGGCTCCACGGGGCCCAGCTATTCCAGGCACTTTCCCCAAAGAGGTGAAAACATCATAGTGCAGTGGCACGTGTACACCTGTGTTCACAGCAGTACAGCTAAATCTTGGAAACATTCTAGCTGCCCATCAACAGATAAAGGGGCCGAGAAAATGTGGTATGTATATACAATGAAGTACAAACTTGAGTCTTTTTAGGTAAATGAATGCACCTCGAAACCATAATTTTAAGCACAATAAATGCAACACACAAATTTAAATATATCATATTGTTTCTCTTGTGTGAGAAATCCAAAAGGTAAATAATGGGCAAAATAAAGGATAGGTATTGAGTTGCTGTTTGTTTGTTTGTCTCACTTTGCAGATCAGGCTGGCCTTCAGCTCCCTTTGTTGCCCAGGTTGGTCTCAAACCTATAATGATCCTTTGAGCTCAGCCTCCCAAGTGCTGGGATTACAGGTGTGTGCCACCATGCCAGGCTAGGAACATGTTTAAATGAGAAGGAGAGCAAGAGAAAGGGAGGGAAAAGGGGGGGAAAAAGGGGGGCTTAAAGAAACAATGAGTGGAAGAAAAAATGGAAACAAATCTATAAATGGGGAGGAGAAGAAGGAGTAAAGAGAGGGGAGGGGAAATATGAAAAAAAAAGAATTAGGATATATTTTGTACAGGTACAATTTCTCATGATGAATGTAAGCACCGTGCATGCCAAAGAGGATATATAGATAGATAGATAGATAGATAGATAGATAGATAGATAGATAGATAGATAGATGATGAGATGGAGATTGAGACTGGGCATGGGTGCACATGCCTGTAATCCCAGCACTTGGGAGGCTGAGAACAGGAGAATCACTACAAGTCTGATCTGTGTAGTGAAACCATGATATAGATAGATAGATAGATAGATAGATAGATAGATAGATAGATAGATAATATACATTATATTGTATGTGAAAACAAGTGTTTCATTCTTTTGATCACATTATTATAAGAAAGCAATAAAAGTTGATTTATTAATAGCAAATACTAATCTGACAGTGATTATCAATTGCTGGGATTCTATCCTTGTCAGCTATGCTGTATAATAATATCTTTCATCTGCAGGCTTCTCAAGGAGTTTACACATTTTATTTACACAACTCTAGCACTCTGCAAAGGGAAGAAGACATTGCATTCAACTCCATTTATAAAAATATAAACTGAGAAGGCACTTACATGCTTTAGTGAAAATCAGCCATGAGCTGGATGTTACTTTAGATCATTTTTCCCCAAAATTTATTTCTTATATCTTTACAACACATCTGTCTTTAAGCAAAATAAATATGCACTGTTTCACTATAGCCTAACAAGTAAATAGAGGGAATGTTTAAAATTTCTAATGGCTAACAACATTTCTCAACTTGTGATCGATGGTTTCACCATGCAGGCAGTGATTTCCTATCAAAATATAGATAGGTAACAACTATAACTAAGAATCCTTTCTAGGGCTGGTCAGATAGCTCAGTGGACTAAAGCACCTGTTTAGGTAGGCTCAGGGACCAGGTTCAATCCCTGATGTGCCATGCTTACCCTGACCCCAGGGTACAATGCGATGGTGACTGAGACAAGGCAAGGTGGCACACGCCTGCAATCCCAGTGCTTGGGAGGCTGAAAACTGGAGGATCACTATGAGTCTGATCTGTGTAGTGAGACCCTATAGCCTGTAGACCCTGTACTAAATACACAACAAAAAAAAAAAAAAGAAGAAGAAAGAAAGAATGGAAAAAATCCTTTCTTCTGGTCTCCTGACATTCCCTAAGCATCCCCTTTATTGAATATTTGCAGCTACTTAAAAAACTCTAAATGGTGGAATCATTTGAGAAATCTGTCATTGACATGAGAAACATATTTTCAACTTTGACATTTATCATATAATATATTTGATTATTACAGTAAGAATTTTCATTCATGTAAAATAAATTAATGTACAACACAACTATTGTTATGAAGACCAGGGAAAAGTGGCTGCTGGAGTTAGTCATGACTATGAGTTAGAAGAGTGGTGAGCACAGTAGGGCCAGGTAAATGTTAGATTTCTTGATAGCTCTACATGTAGGCCTGTGTCTCCTTCCCTGCACAGTGTTTGTCTCCCACATTAATTTTTGCAATATTAGAGCATTTCAGTAGCTGGTACTTTCTCTTTCTTCTCTCCCAAGTGAACTTCATTAAGTCTGTAAATTTAAGCCCTAGCTATGAGTTCATGACTCTCAGTGTGATTTTTAATACTTTCTTTCATAATTAATGGGAGATGATTATCTCTTGTCTGTTGAATAATCTTCCTGCACTTCCTTTCCTTCTTCAATAGATAACAAGTCAATTATGTTTAATATGTGTTTTGTGTTATGCAGAATGTACCATGAACATTTATCCTTAAGTATGCTGTTTTGTGCTCACCTACATCTCATTATTTTCTTCCTGCTAAATAGGATCCCTTAAGAACTATGCTCATTTCTTTGTGCATAACTGGTTTATTTCTTCCAAAGTCACGACAATGTGTACTTTGACACATACCACATTAGGAACATATTTTACCATCCAATTTCAAGCACCGATTGAGCTAAAACTCAAAGACGTATTAGAAATATAAAATGAACCTATTAAGGAAAAAGAAATTGCTCCAGTATAATATATGATTCATACTTTGGCATGCAACATTAAATAGTACCTTATTTAATGTAAATGGCATGTGTATTAGTTGCAAAAATTTCTGAAGTTTTCTTAGAAATACTTACTGAAAACTAAGCTGTACCCACAAATTCACTACTAATGTGAAAATGTGACTGCTTCACAGAAGACAGGTATGTGTCTGCACATTAAGTATAACCTAATGTCTATTACTATTTCTGCTGCCCAGTTCAGTTGTGCATATTCGAAATATGCACTAAATTTAGACAAGGTAGTTAGCTAGTGCTTCTAACTTCTACTGTGACACACAGTTAATTCTCCTGTGATTTTTTTTTCCCAATTCAGCCTCAAAAAGAGAACATACACACACTGATCATCTTCTCATCAAACTATTGGAAAAGGCACTGGCAAAACAAAAATAATAAGGAAAACTGTATGCTGAATAATTTCAAATTCGTTTTTCTATTCCCAGTTGCGTCTCAGACCTCAGAGACACATGTTCAACTACTTTCCCACATTCTCGCTTTCATACATAAGTAGTTTCCCAAAAATAAAACAGAAATCTTGATTTCTGAGCTATGCATAGTGGCAATTCCTCCTAGATTCACAAAGATTATATTGTCATGATGAAAGAAGTGACAGACCAGGACATAAACAACCCAGAGAAAGAAATTCCAAGAAAATAGGAAAAGTAAAAAATTGGCAAGTCGAGTGTTTTCTTTCATTTTAGAATTTGTATTGTTTACCAACAACTTGTAGTAATGCTCACAAGGTACTACTCAAGCATTTTTGTTTTCAAAACAGGCTTTATACTAACCTTTGGCTATGGGAGAATATTTATTTTATTTTACTTTATTTTATTTTATTATATTATATTTTATTTTATTTTGTTTGTTTGTTTGTTTTTTTTTTTTTTTGGTGGAACCGGGGATTGAACTCAGATCCTTGCATTTGCCAGTCAAGCGCTTATCCTACTGAGCCGTCTCCCCGGCCCCTTTATTTTATTTTGTTTTACTTTATTTATGACAGGAATCAAACTCAGGACCTGGAACTTGCAAGACAGGTGTTGTGCTGTCGAGCTACATCCTTGGTCTCTCAAGCAATTTTTGAATTAATGGATTAGTCCATCGATCAGGTAAAACATAGTGTTCTTAGCCCTGTTACAACTAACCTTCAAGTTCTTTCAACTGTGCAAATCTGGGAATGTACACTTCAGGTTAGGTTAGTTCTGCTTTAATACCAAACAAGTGCTCCCTAGTTCTATTACCCAAGTGTATTCAGGCTTCTTCATGAGAGGAGCTACATATGACCCTTTGTATCCAGTATGTACTGTTGAAAAAAAAGTCTTTCTTCAATATAGTGGACACTTCATAAATGTTAAAATATCGATAAATCACATTTAAGGTTTAAAAAAACTTCAGTCATGATTTTTTTTCTTTTTTTTATGTATTTAGTACAGGGTATACAAGTTCTCACTACACCGATCAGATTTGTAGTGATCCTCCTGTTGTCAGCCCCCCAAGGGCTGGGATTACAGGTATGCACCACTACACCATCTCAATCATCTTCTCAGTGTGGCCGGGGGCGGGGTGGGCATGGCTCGCTGGCAATGGAACCCTGATCTCTGTCTGCCTAAACAAGAGCTTTAATCAGCTGAGCTATCTGACCAGAATGTTTTTTTTTTTTTTTTTTTTTTTTTTTTTTTACTAAGAGAAGAAATGATTACAATCAATAGACAACATGGAACACCACAGCTGAAAAATATTTTAGGACCCTACAATTCAACCTCTTCTTATTCAGAAAGACAGAGTTTCACAAGGCTTTTTCATTTTCCAACTTTTGTAAGAACAGAGGAAAACTTGTTGTACCTGAGTTTTAGACAGGAGATTTTTCCAATATTTTGCCAAAGTTTAGAAATTTTTGTCAAAATTTTTAACTAGGACATATGAGTATTCAGAAATCTCTTTGAAATTTCTGAAATTACACATTGGAAAATGAAGATTAGACGTAGTGTATTAGCTTCAATCTGGGTATTTGTTTAAAGCTAGTGAGAGAAGTTAATTGTCTGAAATTATTATTTCACTTATACGTTATGTTGAAAATGATAGCAGAATATAAAAATGGATAGAAAATTGAGCATCTGGGGGAATAATAATGAGCCAGAGGCAGCTGAAAATAAGCGCGTGCTTCACTGACCAAAATGACTCATTTTCATGTGTGTACTAAAATATATGATAGTGATAATTAAAGAACATGATGGAAACAAGACATATGTAATGAAAGGGTTGAATGGCTAAATTGAGGCAAGGAATTAAAATGTAGGATGCAGCTTTCAGAATTAGCTGGAATTTATCGAGCACACACTTCTAAGACTGGCACAGAGCGCAGCCATAAGAAGGGGACAGCACCGAACTCATTAGGCTGGTCATGCTATCTGCCTTCTACCTAGAAATCATGGCATTGCTTCTAAAGCCATGGCTAGTTTTCGTGGTTTCCCCCTTATCAGAGTAATGCTATATACAATAGCAGATAGGTAGGTAGATAGATGATAGATAGACAGACAGACAGATTCACACATACACATACACACACACACACACACACACACACATACACACACACACAGTCCTAGTACTGAGGGAAAATGACATTATTCCCTGGAATGCAAAAGTTGGAACCAAGACAGACATGATGGCCCATATCTGTATTTGTAAACATTCTGGGAAGCTAAAACTGGAGGATTGCAAATTCAAGCCCAACCTGGATGACTTAGTGACAAAGCTGGAACCTATCTCTCATAAACATTAAAAAAAATAATGAGATGGCCTGGGGCAAGAACATAAAAACATACAGCAGGCAATTTTCTCATGAAAAACCTAATCTGTACTTAGTGGACTTGTTGGCCATACTGAACCTGAATTTACACTCAGAAAATTTAGATGTAAGAAGCAATTATTTGTGAGGTAGTATTGGGACCGAGGCATGATTTTCAATTTTTCATTTTGGAAAGAATGATTCATTTCCAAGTTAAAATAAGACATGGGGCTAAGGTTGGGAATGAGGATTCAGATCATCATCATAAGGATGTCTAATAACATGCTAATAGGATGTGCTCAAACATTTTATATACAACCTTGTCGCAAAGCAATATAGTTGAAAGATGAGCTTTGGAGAGAACAAGAATTTTCTAATTGTCTTTAAACAAGATTCAGTGCAAGAGATCTCAAATATTACCATCGGAAATAACAAAGACAGACAGACAGACAGACAGAAAGTACAGTTTGGGCATGGGAAGGGGAATAAGTTGAAACACAAACTCTTCTGGTTTTAGTGCCTTGATGGGGAAGAAATTGGGAACTGAGGCGGGGCCACCCCTTATCTGTTTTCTATGAGAAAGCTCTTGTTCTTATCTTGATCTATATGCTACCAGATCTCCCCTTTCTGGCCTTCAGCTTCAGGACAGGAAGATTAAAGGTAGCCTTTTTGTTAGGAGCAGTGAAAGCAAACTGGAAAGAAAGAGTACTTGCTCATTTGTGCTTGGATGCGAAGAGCTGACTTTAATGAGTAGGCTAAGTCTGTGGCCACATCCAAGTCAATAAAGAAATACAGTGCTGGTAAACACAGGAAAGATGGAATTTCACTTTACCATGTTCCTAGGTGGGGAGACAATGAGCTAGAGGATGCTAAGCAGTGTTAGTCAGCTTTCCTTTTGTCCCCAAGAGTAAGGGAGGATGTCAGACTGCAGCAGATGCCCAGGAAACCAGGGAAGCCAGAGGTCTGAGGAAATGTTCCAAATTCTCACATGCATAAAATGCTACCAAGACCCAAAGTAAAGCAAGTTAAGCAAGGACACCCACTGTGCCAGTTCCGAACAGTTCTTCACTGTTCCTGCATAGCTCATGACAGCTTGTCTCTTCAACAGTTTTTCCAGATATTTGCATACTAGACAAAATGTAATTCTAGAAGTGCTATCACTTTCTATGGCAAAGGGTAGAGCTGTCTTGCAACCTACACGAGTTAGAGAAGATTCCCTCCATGTGTTTATTTTTTAGGATTGTAAAAATCTATCTTTAGATGTATTTAGATAGGTGGGAGGGTGGTTTTTTTCAATAGACCTGCTCAACCCTCAGTTATGAAACAAAATTACATATGAGGGACATATTTGAGCATGCAAAGCTGGGCAGAACCCCATGTGAGCCTGGAACAAAATGGGAATGGATGCCAACATGAAGCCCATGCTGCTTTGCTTAGAGTAACAAACTTTCTGTGTTTTTTGAGTGTACCATTTTGGTAGCAGTTGTTTCTATGGGAGACTGCTGAGTTGGGCCCAGCAACCACCTGTGTCTAGGGACAACTTGACTGCAGATCTACCACATCTCCTGCTACCTGGAGCCTATGGAAGCCAACGAACTCAACAACACTGACACCAAAATTACATGTACTTCAGAATTCAGCTTAAAGCATCCAGCAGAAGCAATCAGAAAGCCTTCGGACACTATGCTGGAGGTTAAGGAATCAGCACCTTGCTCAGTTATCCTGAGTCTAGCATAGCTGTTAAGTCTTTCACAACCAATGCCATCAGGTGATTTATTACAAGATTGCTGAAAGAGCAAAAGTGACTATGTGTGGGAAATGAGTTCAATTACCTGGATATTTGTTAATTGAGTAGTTTGGTAGAATTATTTGACCTTCTGAGGCTCAGTGCTTTGAGTGTGACGTGGGGTGAAATAATCTGTAATTCACAACATCTTAGTAAAGAATATATTGTTGAGGTAGTTACTCACTACTAGCTTTAGAGATGCTCTTTTAGATAAATGAATTAAAAGTAAAATTACTTGAATTATATTTACATATTTTTGAGGAAGTGTTAACTCATTATCCAATACATGCAATGGGGTAAATTAAGCAATTTTGCAGTACTGGTTTTCACTGTAACACTATGAGGTAGGTGTTCTTTTATACCACTTGGTATGAAAGCTACTGAGATACATAGAAATAAAAACCCAGTCCCTTCTGACTTCAAATTTCTATTAGCAACAATTATATTTTTATTTTTTGCAGAATAAAAAATAGTAAAAAAAATAGAAATGATACAAACTTTCACAGAACAAAATAATAGAAATTCAACAAAGGTTGTTATATTGTATAATGTTATCTTCAAATTAATTACTGCTTAATTTTTCATCAAGTAATGATATGTTGAACTTTAAGTCCCTACAGAATATAATAAAAACATTTAAAAATT
>NW_004524767.1:4294786-4312371 GCF_000260255.1 Octodon degus | reverse complement strand
AAAATTAATACTTAATTTTTTCCCTTCTTTAATTATTTACAATTGTTTGTGGTTATTTTTAACCAATTTTTCAGATTTTTTGTTCATTTTAATGACAAAAAAGATAAATAGCAATGAAAAGCTTTCAAAAAGGTCAATAGAACACTTACAATAATTAATATATTGCATATTGTTGTCTTCACAATAGTTCTTCAGAGGATAAGACACAGACATGATATCTTGTCTACACAATATTGGTACAAACCTTTCTTCTCAATGAACTAAGAGAAAGTAGCTGTGTATTTATCCTACCATATATATGTCGTTTTTCACAACAAAATGATCCTTTATTTATACCTTTGCAAAGTTAGTAAGGTTGCCTCATGACTAATAGTTTACCTTAACCAGACAGGATGTTTATCTCAGTACTGAGGTAGCGTGTTTGCTTTAGGAACTGAGGCTTAGTCCCACCTACACACATTTGATCAATTTCCTAGCTTCTGTCGCTCCCAACATATCCCAATTTTTTGTTTTGTTTTGTCATAGATATGTGTTCCACTGCAGTTAGAGAAGCTATATTTGGAGAAATCTTCATACTTTAGGCCAGTCCAAAGAGTGTAGGTACTTGAATTCAACAAAATAACCCAATATAGTCCAATAGTCCATAACAGTAGTGAGTTATCAGCACAACTGGCAATTGTCAGAAGTTGTTGACTTGAGCCATTTATAGCTCAGTGTATTAATATGGCACTACTTTCTATGCCTTATGGTTATAATTTCTGCTGGATGCTTAAGACCAAGTAAAAGCAAGACCTAAAATGTAACTTTTTCATTCCGATAAGGTCAGTCAAATCTCCTCAGGATTTACCCTGGGACCACGTAGAGCAGCTTATAGATCTTTTGTCAGTGTCAACCATCTGGATGAGTCACAGCCATTACTTGACCAATTTGCTCTCTGTGAAAGCCTGAGAGAATATTTTTCTCTCTAGGCAACTCTCCTTAGGCACAATATACATCATAGATCACTTTCTTCTGTGGTCCCATAATCTTCCTGATCAGAAAATTGGGACACCACTGAGTTATAAGATATCAGAGAAGAGGTTCTCTTATATCCTGAGTACTCACAGACCTTGAAGGGCTAGGGCCAAAATACTGGCTATCCTTTTAGTCCATCTATCTCTGTAATTTTTTGTCTGTAAACTTTAGCTATTAACCCTCCAGAAGAGAAGCTTAATGATACTATTACCCTATAGCAGATGCAGTTAAGCTTAACATAATTATCTGTATGATTATCAAACGCCTTAGATGTAAAATGGAACTGATATTTTTCAACAACCATGGATATTATACAATTTAAATACCTATTGAATGTTTAAAAGCAATTATACATTTTTACACAGAAATTTAGAAATCAAATCACATACAACATTATAGCAGGACAATCATATGACATTTTTTTCTTGTCTCTCATTTTCTTTCATTACCTCGTTTTGTTTTGCAAACATTTGCTTTAAAGAGAGAATAGCAATAATTGATATGGCATTATGGCAGTACACATTTAGAAGACCAAAGTGACAGGTATTTCAAGCATAGTTTTAGTATTATATATTGCTATCCTCGATGCATTTGCTTAGTTCACTGCTTTTTTAAAAAACTTGGTGGAAATTCTTAGGACCATTGCCTTCAAGATTTTGTTTCTATAAATGTTTGGTTTTTCCTCTACCATATGTCCTAACTTTTCTTCTTTCTCTTTCTTTGTTGTTTAATCTTAAGTTCTCTATTTCCATTTAACTGTGTTATACCTTTCAATATTTATTTTTTCTTTTGAGTTCTTACACAAGGGGAAAAATATGACATTTACACATGTGCATCTGGTTTATTTCACTTATGAGTACAGCTCCAAGTTGCATCCACTTCCCTATGAAAGTATCTAGTATATTTTTCTTTATAGCTGAGTAATACTGTATTGTATAAAAACACCACATCTTTTTTATGCATTCTTCAGGTGATGGGAATTTTTGTTGCTTCCAAGATTTGGCTGTCATAAATTGTGCTGCTATAAACATAGGTGCACATATATCACTATGATATGATGTTTTCAGTTACTTTGGGAAAATTCCCTTTATAGGGAGACAGCTGGATTGAATGGGATTTCCAGTCTTAGTTTTTAAAGGAGTCTCCACACTGATTCCCATAATGGTTGCAACAATCTCCATTCCCAGCAGCAGTTCAGAAGGGTTGCTTTTTCCCCACAGCCTCTCTAACATTGTTGTTGGTTGATTTCTATATGATAGACATTCTTTCTGGGGTGAGATGATATCTTGAATTTGTTTTAATTTGCATTTCAGGAATAGCTAGTGATGTAGAGAATTTTTTCATGTATCTATTTGCCTCTTATATTTCTTCCTCTGAGAAGTGTATGTTCATCTCGAATACCCATTTTTGGATTGGCTCTTTAAATTTAGGACCCTAATGTTTTTTACTTCTTTATGAATTCTAGAGAGACCTTTCTCTGAGTGTTTATTAATTAAGATTTTTCCCAATTTTTGGGTTATCTTTTCACTCTGTTGGTAATTTCCTTTGACTTGCAGAAACTTCTTAATAAGAGGAGGTCCCAGTTGTTAATTCTTTCAAGTATTTCCTATGAAGTTTGTTTTTTGTTCATAAACTATTTGCCTGCCCCTATACCTTCAAAATTTCCACCTACTTTCTCTTTTATGAGATTTCTTGTTTCCATTTTAATGTTTACATCTTTAATCCATTTTGACTTTAGCTTAGTGCATAGTGATAGACCTGGGTCAAGTTCTAGTTTTCAGCATGTGGAAGGCCAGTCTTTCCAGCACCATTTGTTAAAGAGGCTATCTTTCTTCCAGTGAACATCTTTGTCCCCTTTGTCAAATCTAAGATGGCAAAGTCTGTTTGTAGTTGTCTCTGCATCTTCTAATCTAGTCCATTGATCCTCAGGTCTTTTTCTTTTTGCCAGTACCATGCTGATTTTATCACAGTAGCTTTGAAGTATAATTTCAAATCAGGAATTGTAATGCCTCCTGCCTTGTCTTTTTTGCCCAGGATTGCCTTTGCTCTTCTAGGTTTTATCTGGTTCCAAATAAATTTTAGCAATGATTTCTCTAGGTCTGTGAGGTATGCTGGTGGTATTTGGATAGGGATTGAATTAAATCTGTATAACAATTTTGAAAGTATGACCATCTTCACAATGTTGGTTCTTCCTATCCAGAAACAGGGAGCATCTTTCCATTTTCTGAAATTCTCTATAATCTCTTTTTTTCTGAGTACTGTAATTTTCATTGAACAGATCTTTTACTTCTTTAGTTGATATTCATAAGTATTTCATTTTCCATGGTGCTATTGTAAAAGATATTGCTTCTCTAATTTCCCTCTCCATATGTTTGTTATCTGTGTAGAGGAATGCTATTGACTTTTGAGTTTTGACTTTGTATCCTGCTATGTTACTGAATTTGTTTATTATATCTAGAATCTCCTTGGTGGAATTTTTGGGTCTCTCAAGTAGAGTATCATGTTATCTTCTCTATGTGATTCTGTACACTCAGGCAACCCTCAAGGTGTAAGAGAAAATAACATTCAAAGTAGGGATAGGTAGATTAAAGCATAAATGATGGACTTAAGATAAACCTTTACAATATTTTTCTGTTCTTTTAAAAAGTTTCACTGCCTGCAGGACATATTTGAGTATATCTCATTAGATGATGGCCTCATTGTAGTGAAGTGACTAATGGTCCACTTGAGTGAGGACACCCAACTGAACTGAGTCAGTGTGGCTCTGAGTGTAGAATCCACCTGAGGATTATTGCCAACAGCCTAAACAGAGAACTGGAGGGGAAGCCTGCATGCTGCTGATTTCCAAGGAGAAACTTCACTGTGGCTGATTTTCCTAATACTAACTCTGTTGTTATCAGAGGAGCAGGGGTCCTTGACAACCCCAGGTATGGTTGCTGTTTTCTCTGTAAAAACTCTTGTTCTTACCTTCGTATTACTTCTTGGTTCCAGTGTAGATCCCTTAGCCTGCTGGCACAGATCCTTCACCTCACTGGTGCAGACTTTCTAGCTTCTACCATTGACCCCTGTACTGGACTCGAATTAAATTGAGACCCAGACCAGAACAGGTCGGAATTTAGTGAGCCTTTATTAGTTGGTCCAGTAGCTGGCCAGCTGCACTCAATGCAGGGAGATGTCAACCAGCCCCAAAATAGAGTTAAGCACAGTCTTTTATAGGAAGAAAATCACATCCCCGTTGAAAAAGCTTCAAGCTGTTTATGACTAGGAGGTTTTCAGTTTTTAGTGATAAGTGGAACTTGCCCCAGATGTGGCCTGTTAAGCAAGTTGTTTTTATAGGATACAGTTAGGGTGAAAACACATATTTTCAGAGTAGATAACAGGAAGCCATTTTAGTGAGGACACAAGGCTCCTCCTAGTAATTTTTCACAGTTATAGCACAAAGTTCAGTTAAACCATTACAGCCCCTGGGTCTTTCTGGTACAGATCCTTGATGCAGACTTGCACGAGACACTGCTTTGGGCACTAGGGCTCAGACTGGCTTGTGCAAGACATTGCCATGGGGTTCAGGCCCGTGGCATGTTTCTTCGGTCCCTAGAACATAAACAGATCTCCTGCACACTTCTGTGTTTGACCTTTTGGGTGATATTCTAAAATAATCCTATAAATTATGTGTCCTGTACTAAGTCTTGCAAATATTGTTCCCTTGTAAACTCTGACTACAACACCTAAAGGCTGATCACTATAATCTTATTTATGTTTAATTTTTATTGCTGTTTGGGGGCAGTGCTACCCTTTACACCTCTATACCAACTAAATCAACCAGTTACTAATCAGTAACTCATGTTTGAATCAATAACGCCCCCTAAGCTCTCTTGCTTTCAGAGACAGGGCTTCTGAACAGTGATTGAATCACAACGTAGGCGATGGGCTGGGGGGTGGAGGGCTGCAGGACTGGGATGCTGGGGCCATGAGATGGAAGTGTGCCCCCATCTGGCTCCTCCTCCCTTCTCGCGGCTTCCCCGCTGCTGTAGTGTAAGCAGTTTTCCCCACCTGGCCCTTCTACTACATGGTGTTGGCCTCAGAGCCTGCCAACCACCTAGTGAAGCTTCCATGACTGTGACTCCCAATAAATAACTCCTCCTGTAGGCTGCGGATTTGAGATATGGTGCCTCAGGGAGGAGGAAAGAGACCTAGACAATGAGTAAAGATTTTCAATCAGTTCAGCATGTGTTGTTATCAAAGAATTAAACCAAGAATCAGAATAAATCAAGTATACCTTACTTGTATAGAAACACAGAAGATGCACCGCATGCCCTGGAAGGACAGAACTCTTGCAGCATGTGGTCCTGCATGACGCTTGTCAGGGAATTGGGCATTGAAAATTTTTTTTTATCTCAGTAGGTAACTAAGGGCTGGGGAAGTAGCTCAGTGGTCTGAGTATCTGCCTGGAAAGCACAAGGACCCGGGTTTGATCCCTGGTACTACATGCCATGCCAGCCCCATGCTGAGCTGACCACTGAAACCCAGTATGGTAGTGCACACCTGTAATCTCAGCTCTGGAGAACATGAGACAGGAGAATCACATGAGTCTGAGCTGCATAATGAGACCCTGCACCAAGGAAATAAATAAAAGATTTTTAAAAATTAAAAATAAGTAAGTCAAAGCATAAAAAGTTGACATGCTAAAATTTGTTTCTTAGAAATAAGTATTATCTATTTAAGAAAATTTTAGCCGTCACTTATGTAGCATATATATCATTAGGCATTAGGAGTAAAGCAATAAGTGATAGATTTTATGGCATTTGAATCTTGTGGTGGAAGAAGGTAAGAGGGCTCATTCTAATAATTATTCAATTTAAGGAAGAAATAGAACAAAGTTGCCTTTCAGGGGTACTTTTGAAATCAACTCATATTTATGAGTTTCTTAATTTAAATTTCAAATAAAATCAAATGCCTTGATGCAAGTTAAATACTTTGAAAAAAATGACTTCATACTTTCAATGGAAACCTTAAGAGCGAAATGTATTGCTACAACTTAATTTATTGGGCCACTTGTTATGGAAGATATTGTCTTAGTTACTTTTCTCTCATTGCTGGTACAGCATATCTAACACCCAAAATTAAGGAAGAAAAAGTTTATTTAGTTCAATTTGTGGAGGTTTCAGTCCAGACTCCAAGACAGAGTGGTACATGGCAGAGGGCAGCAGCTCATGGTGGCAGAAAAGAGCAAAACAGCAAGGGTAGAGAAGGAGGAGCCATGACAGCAGCAGAAGAGGCAGCCTCTCTCGCTTTCTTCTGCTGCATTCAGCCTGCGGGACAGGCTCAGCACTCATACCCAGAATCCCAGCACTGGATCATGGATTAATCACAATGTCTAGAAGCTGCCCCATGACCATTCGAGGCTTTAGCTGGGCACCTAGACACACATCATAACAGACATTATGTAAAATTTTATTCCTGGCAGTTTCATATTTAAAGGAACCAAACTTCACAGTTTAAAGACTTGAGGCCAAGTACCAGTCCCCTCAGGGGAACAGTGAGAGGAGAAGCTAGTTTGATAAAGGACCTTGGATTTTACAGGCCATTTCAAGATAGAAAATACTTTCATTTGCCTCTTTCAGAGATTTGGATTTAAAAAGAACTCTGAAAAGTTTTCGATTAGAGATGCTTCCATTAGAGATGGCCACATAACTTTTATATTATAAGACAAATAGTCATGCTGCCTTACATCTGATTAATTATTAATATGTCCTATCATTTTAATAATTTTTCTATTCACTTTCTATGAGAAATAACAATGCTGTATCATTTATATCTACCTTTAACACAAGTGATTAGTCCCAGAAAACTACACTGATTTATATCCAATTGCTTTGCGATAATATAGATTAATACTTGTAATAAACTAAACTCCTTCCTTCAGTACTACTCACTCTAAAGAAGAACACACAATTCTCACCATGCTAGCACTGTCTTTTCTGTCACTCATGGAAATGTTTCACAAGGGTCAGCATGTGGTATTTCTCAAATTTTATTTCCAGGGTATAGCATCCTATTGATTATTCTCCAAGCATTGAAAACTTTTAAGTTTAAGAGAAAATCATATATGTTTTGTGGGTTTTTTTTTTTTTGTACTTTAAGGAAGGGTTTACAGTGTTCAGGGTCTCATTACTAAATCAGACTGTAGTGATCTGCTTGTTTACAGCATCCCAAGAGCTGGAATTAGAGGCTGGTGCCACCACGCCCAGTCTCAATTGCCTTCTCAGCACGCCCCACGCCCCAAGGGTGAGGCCAGCACCTCAGGCCTGGGATATAGGGTTTTGTTCACAGAAATGTTCCTACTTGCAGTGAGAGAAGAAAATAGGAAAAAAGGTTAAAATTACTTTCAAGGAAGCAGTTACACTGATGGGCCATGGAATCCAAAACAGGCAAAGTCCAAATTGAGAAGTACAACATGGTGAGGGGCATCAATGCAGACTGATCCTGACCATTTGGGTCACAAGGATCATACCAGGAGATCAGCCCGGAGTTGTGGAAACCTGATTCGTCTGCCAGCCTAAGAGGCTTAGCTGCATGGATGGATAGCTAGCTACCATGAAAGCTTTGGGGAAGTTGGGCCACCTCCTCGGTTCAGAGTTAAGGTACAAAGCTAAAGCCTAGAGAATCACAGCATCACAGCATCAAACCTCTCCCCCATGAGAGCACAGGAAACAGTGTAGCTGATCTCCTCCAAGTGCTTGGTGGACGAGCAGGGACCATAAATACTTGGCTAGCTGCTGTGTGTCTCTTTAGTCCATTTTAGTGCACTGCACACTTATGCTGATAGCAGAATAACACGACCCACTGGGGAGCGGTGCAGCTGGTTTTCTGATAGTGGCTCTAGGCTCTCGGAATGAAGTGTGAGATGAAGGGGTGAGAATTCGCCTACCGATGAGACTACTCCCCAGCTAGCTAGGGCACACGCGTTTGGTTGTTTGTTTGTTTGTTTCTTGGAACATGTTTTTTGATGCAATGAAATTAACAATTGAAAGAGCATAAAATATCATACAATAAATGTTTATAAATTAACTTATTATTTGTATGATTATAAATTTATAGAGCTTTCCATATAAAACATTGATATTATAAAAGTAGAAAGAAATATCATATTCATATCTTATGATTCTATAACCTAAAGACAAATAATATTAAAATAATGATAATCTTTCCTTGCATACTGTATTTTTTATATATAACTGGAATCACTGTATATCAACTTGTTTGGTCAACAATTGTTTTTACTGTGCATATTTATTTCTTATTCAAACAATTTATTCAGTAAATTTTTAAACAAGTAAATAATACATTTTAAATATGTGAGCAGTCTGACACAGAAATTCCATTTCTAAGCATTTACTCTAGAGATGACTTTAAACTATGCACAATGAAACATATAGAAGATGCTTAATAAGCTCACATGCTGTGTGATTCATCAACATTGTGGTTGGCTTTTCTCAGTGTATAAGGGGTGCCCTCCTCCTCTGCTAATTTAGTGACTTACCGAGATCCTGTCTTAAAACTTTATATATATTTTACAAAGAATGCAGCTCTGCGTGAAGTCCCTGAGTTCAAGCCCCAGTATTGGGAAAACAAACAAACAAACAAACAAACAAAACACCTTACAACTCCAACATAAATCCATTATAATTTGGGTATAATCATGTCATTTAAAGCTTAAACATCCCTAAACTAAATATTAATACTATTTTTTAAACACAAGATAATAAAAAATTTTATTTTTGTATACTAATATTTTTCCCACTTAACGTGTAGATAAATTATCTACGCCATTAGAAAACATTTATTTGAAATAAAAATTGAATTGCTCCATAATATACCAAATGGATGGTCCACAGTTGAGCCACACTTTTGGATATTTAAAATGTTTCTCTATTTCTGCTTTTATGAAACATTACCATGGTAGCTATGTCTGAATGAGACACTAGAGGCAACCGTTTGGACCACAGGCTTTGCACTCAAGGTGTGAATGCAAACCCTCATTCTGCCCCTCTCTTGTTCTTAACTTTAATCAGTTGCCTGGTATATCAGCCTTTTCTCTATCAGTAAAACAAAGAGTGCAGTGTCCTTCCTGCCATGTCTATTGTTCTTTTTATGGTGGTAAAGTATACATAGCATGTGCTGTTCTAAGTGATACCTACTTTCCAGTGTCTGATACATGCACTGAGCGGTGGACTTGTTGGGTCATGGGGTATTGGGTATTTTTTGAGTTTTTGAGGAATCTCCACACACATCGTCTTCACAATGGCTGCACCACTTTATATCCTCTCAGCAGCAGCATGCAGGATTCCATTTCTCTTTATCTTCATGAACACTTGATATTTACTCTTTAATAACAGCAATCCTAGCTGGTATAAAGTTATATCTCATTGTAGTTTTGGTTTTCATTTTCCTAATGATTTATACCGTCGAGCACAGTTTTCTGTGCTCACTGCCCATTTGTATCTCTTCATTGGAGTCTATTCCAATCTCCTTTTGGCCATCATTGATATTTTATTTATTTTTTTTTATGTTAGAGAAGGGTCTACAGGGTGCTCAGGGTCTCACTAATAGATCAGACTCATAGTGATCCTCTTGTTTGCAGCCTCCCAAGGGCTGGGATTATAGGTGCGCACCACCATGCCCAGTCTCAATTGCCATCTCTCGGGGGCCGGGCTGGCATGGCAGGCCCAGGAGTTGAACCCCCTGCCCCTGTGCCTGTTTTCAGGCCATTTAATTTAATTTAATTTAATTTTTTAAATGTGTTTGGTAGAGGGTCTCACTATGTAGCTCACACTCATGGTGATCCTCCTGCTTTCAGCCTCCCCAGCACTGGGATTACAGGTGTGCACCACCCACCCAGACTTGCGGCTCAGCACACCGCGGGCAGGCTGTGCGGCATGTGGGACTGGGTATCGAACCTCGGCTCCTCCCTTGCTACATTATTTGTATCTTGAAAGTACTGTCTGCCTTTTCCTTGCACATCACATTTTTCTCTATTTTTCTTTCCAATTCTTTGGCAATATCTTCTAAATTACTTTTCTGGCTCCTCCAACCCCTTCTTCCCATTCAGGTTCTGCCTCTCATATTAATTTTGTACTTGCCACCTATTCAGGGAAGCCTGTGGTTGATGTAAGGCTTAAGGAATGGATTCTCAATTAAGAATAGAATATTCAGTTAGCATGTTATTTTAAAAATAAAATGCAGAGTTACGGCTACAATAAAAAGCAAGAGGAAAAAAACTGAATGCAAAGAAATATTCTCATAATCGAAACAAGTTATGCCAGGAAAATCAAGCCAAAGTGAAACCAAATGGGATCAACAGAAGGAAAAAAAAAGATGAAAAGGTGTTAGATCGAACCCTCAAAATCTTAATGCTGCATTAAATTGAAATGCACTAAATGCTCCACATAACAGAGGCTGTCTGGCTGTATTGAAAAGCAATATCAAAATTTATGCTAATTCTAACAGATTTTAAAATCCAAAAATGCAAATAAACTAAAGGAAGATTGTAGAAAAAGCTGTACAATAAGAACAACAGTCACAAGATGCGCAGTGTCTCACAGCTTCAGGGTTGTGGTGAGTCACAACATCTCTGTGAGAGGTGCTGTGCATCTCCGCAGCCAGACAGCAGGGAGAGCAAGACAGCAAGAAAGCCACAGAGTTAGCTCAGTGGTCTAAGCACCTGCGGTACTCATGCTGGCCCAATCCTAACGTCCCTCCACCCCAGCTGCCCACCGAGTCTGTGGATGGTGGCACATGCCTATCATGCCAGCTCTGGGGAAGCTGAAAACAGGAGGAGCACTATGAGTCCTAGCTGTGTAGCAAGACCCTAAATTTGAAATAAAATAAAATAGAAAGCTCAGGCTGGCAGATTCTCTCATTCTGCTCTGGTTCCATCACAACCTAGCCAGTTGGGTGGTGCTGTCTGAAGAGGGTCTCCTTCTCTCCATTTGCTGTCCCACCTGCCAATCATCTTTGGAGCCTCCTTCCCCGACACACACATATGTGTGCTGTATTTATTGCCTAGACATTTCTCAATTCAGTCAAATGGACAGTCAAGTCTAATCATCACTTGGAAGTAAAAGAGAGAAAGGAAAATAAAGGTACAAAGTCCTCAATATTCTTTGGGACTCATTCTCAATGACCTAAAGCTATCCCATAAGGTGTCACCTTGAGAAAGCTCCACTGCCTCCCACCAGCACCTCCCTGCAGAGCAAGTGTGTACCAAAATGGAACTTTGGGGTACACTGAAGATCTAAAGAGTAGCATTCCCAGAATATAAATACAAGCATAAATCTCCATTTTTAAAAATGAGTCAGTTGTGATTCTTAAATTCATAATGTTGAAGCCCTATCCCTCAATATGGCAATATTTTAATGTGCAACATTTGGAAGACACTTGGTGTGAAATAAGCCCATGGGAGGGCTCACAATGGAATTGGCAACTATATAAGCAGAGATACCAGACAGTGTCCCTTCTATGCTCACTGTTAGACTACAGTGGGAAGGCAGCCATGGGTGAGCCCAAGAGCTCTCCCTTGAACCCGAATGTGGCACCGCCTCAGTCTCAGATTGCATCCCTCAGAACTCTGTGCAACACATAGCTGTCGTTTAAGACCTCTGGTCGATGGCAGCCTGAGCAGACCAATACAATTGACAATATCAAATTAAAAACATTTGAACTTCAAATGACACTATCAAAAACTATACTGACAATCTGAAAACTGTACAGAAATCTCTGTAAATCATGTGTTTGATAATACCTATGAAAAAAACTATTACTGTCCTTTAATAAAAAGGGCTGTACATGGGCAATTTAAGGACTAAGTGAGACCATGAGACCACATCTCAAATATCAGAACTTGAAATAAAGTGGGCTTGAGATATAGCTCATTATGTAAAAATTTATATAACTATTTCAGTTATTTAGTTTTGCTTAGTTTTGTTCTAATGCTAGGTACAATCCCAAGCACTGAAACAAAAATAAAGAAAATAAATTAAAGACGTTGTTGCCATGCCTGGTAGATTTAGGAAATAAAAAAGTATTCATATGATTTTAGAACTAATTCATGTGGTCTAATTTATAAATATTACTTAATGATGAATATTGTTTGGTTTTTGTTTAACTGTCATGCTATCTCCTTAGTAACACTCTAGTCAAACCTTGGGTTGTGAGCAACCCGGTATGCACGTGTTCCGCAAGGGAAGCAAGCATTTCTAGGAAATTCTAACTTGCTGGAAGAGCAGTGCCTGTGAGTGACACCTCACTCACAGATGGCTCTTCCGTCTCTCATGCTGCCTTGATGTGTGAGTGCTTTGGATTATAAGCACAGCAGATTATGCTGGTAAAGTAAAGGTGTGCTGTATATCTCATGAACATTATGTTTTTAAACAACCACTAGTTTAGAAACAATTACACAATACAGGACATCAAATGTTCACGTATCTATTGCAAACTGGAGAAATGAAAGGAGATGGAACATAGTAATAAAATTTTTAGGGTGTGTAATAGATAAATACTCTCAGAGACCTATGATTATATTAACAGTAGACACCCAAATTTTAGTATTTACAACTCTTGAAATTTCATTGAAATGACTTAGAAATTCACATTTCAAACATGCTATAAATTCTCTTTGAATGTGTTTATTTGCATGATTTCACATTCAAGTTTAATCACAAAAGGCTCAGGATAAAAACTAATAAAATAGTATTATGTTGATATTTCCAGTTTGGCTATAATATAGCTAAAAAGAAAAAAGTTTTATGAGATATACAGATTAAGAGTGTAATGTACTTAGTACAAGATTGTTGATTTGTATGATATTTTTGTATTTGACAGTGAATATTTTTAAAAACATTCTGGGAGGGTAAAAATCTGTCTTACTTTGGAAATCAATATAATAAAATTGTAACATGTTTTGTAAGTTAAATTAAGATGTGCCTAAACTTATTTTATTTTTTCTGATCTTGATAAGGAGAAAATAAATTCTCATTTGATTTTTGAGAATGTTTTAATTTTTGTATTCTGTTACTTCGAAAAACACCATTAAAAGAAAATGAAACAATATGAAAAGGATTTAATTCAGTGTAAAATGAAGGCAGAGAAGGAGAGAAGGAAGGAAAAAGGAGAGAGTGGAAAATTGAAATATTAAAATAGCCACTTTATTTCTGACCAACTAAACAAATGTAATGAGCTTGACAGAATAGGACAAAACCAGTGAAATAGCTTGCTTTCCACTTGGGGGGAAAAAAAAGATTTTCACCTTTAAATCTCAAACTAAAGAAAATACAGAGAAAATATACAAGAATAATATAAACACTAAAAATAGAAATTAAACCCTGGCTTTTGCTTATAAAGCCCTTAAGAAAATGATCCATCGTGGGGCTTATAAAGGCCATCATTTGGTTTTAACCATGGATAAACTGGACCAAGTGAATACATCCATCTCTAGATAGATGGATAGACAGAGAGACAGACAGACAGACAGACAGACAGACAGACAGACAGACAGATAGATTAAGTATTAGGAGGATGAATTGTGAATATCATTGTCAGGTCCATGTGGTATATAAATAATTTAATATAAATTGAAATTTGTACTTGCCATATTCAGGATGACAACATGCAAACATAATTTCTAAATATAGAACACCAGCAGGAATAATCCATTGAAAAGTTTAAGTTGATATCTTAAATTTATTTCCACCTCTTACCATTTTTCCTAGACTACGTTTCCTAGAGACCAGAGTCTGTTTCAAAGTCTTACCTGTGGACATTTCCATGCAGAGTACTAGTAATGAAACAGAAAAATCAAAAATGCTATGTAGAGACCTAGCTAATTCCAGGCTTGGTGAGTGTGTGGGAGAGCTTCCATGCTTCCCAGTGCCTGCTGGACTCCTCCAGACCCAGCACAGGCCCAGCGCATGAGTGAGAACTTCTGCCATGCTCTTAGGACTGCTATACCCCTACGGACACAGCCCAGGCCCAGTTTGTGAGGGAGAACTTTTGCTGTGCTCTGGGGAACCCTCCAAAACCAGCCCAGCCCTGGAATAAAGGACTGGAGTCAAACTGAAGCTGAAATCCCTGAAGAGAGGCTAGGGGTCAGAACGGCCCATCTAATCCAGGAGCAGAACATCTTGTCAGAGGGGCACAATAGATTCACTGCCAAGGACTGCAGCAGGAAGAAGCTGAGCACAGCAGCCAGAACCAAGCCAGGCTTAACTTGATGAATTCAAACTTTGTAGATCTGAACCCAAATTTCAGTAGGTGCTAAGGCAATAACTGCACCAAAGCTCTACACCAAAGGTCAGAGGACAGTGCTATAAAAAATGACAAAGAGAAGGAGCAAAATGCAATCTCAGGCTCTGATCCCACCCAGAATGAGTGCAGAAGGCACTAGGACAGAAGAAATTGGGAACCACACAGCTGAAACCTCTGAATTATTAGCATCTGAAGTAAACAAACAACTGCAGAAATGTGTACAGGAACACATATCAGAAATAAACTCTGAAAGAAAAAAATTTCTGAATTAACAGCATCTGAAGTAAAGAATTAAATGCAGAAGCATATACAGAACTCAGGCCAGAAATAATCTCTAAAGTAAAAGAATTGGTGACTGTTTCTCAAGAAGACACAGATTAAAAAAATACAGGAGATTAAAAATAAGATGGAATCCTTAAACCAGCAGTATAGGAAAGAAACAGATTGCATGAAGAAGAGTCAAAAAGATATAGAAGAACTTAAAATCTAAATCATGAGCTTGTAAAACCGTAAGAGTGAAAGTGAAGATAGAGTTTCAGATCTTGAACACACCATCGCAGCTAGTGAAAAAGTAAGAAACGATCTCTTAAAAACAACTAGGATGAGAGAAAAAAATAATTCATCATCTGCAAGATGATACAATGATGAACAACATGAGACTAATAGGCATCAATGAGAAAGAAGGACAAAATACAAAAGATATAGAAAGAATATGAGAAGAAGTAAAAGCAGAAAACTTCCAAAATATGGGGAAACAATTGATATTCAGGTAACCAAAGCATAGAGAACTGCAAATAACTTCACTCCAATTAAAAATATACTGAGACATATAGTAGATCCCAGAAATCCAGCACAAGAACAATATACTGAAAGCCAAAAGAGAAAAGACATCAGATTTAAAGGAAAAGGAAACCCATCAGAATAAAGGTAGACTTCTTTTCATAAATCATGAAGTCAAGAAAAGCATGGAGCAGAGTACTTCAAGACCTCAATGAAAACAAATTACAGCCCAGACCACCATACCCTGCAAACCTCTCTTTCAAGTTTGATAGATAAGTGAAGTACTTCCATGACAAAGGACAAATAATTTCACGATGACAAAGTCAAAACTACAAAGACTACTAAAAGACCTTCCGGAGAGGTATGAAAATGATCAGAACTCAATGAATGAGAACAGAAGGAATCCACTAAAAAGGGCAAACAATTAAACACAGGAGAAAAAGGAGTAAACAACAACAGGTAAATAACATGACCATCAAAAGTTAATACATCTCAATTATAAACACTAAACTAAATGGACTCAATTCACCAATTAAAAGAAATAGACTGGCACAAGGGATTAGGAAACAAAATCCAACAATATACTTTATAAAATAAACACACTTAACACATAAAGAAATTCATAGGCTGAAAGTCAAAGGATGGAAAACAATACTACACACCCCAGCACCTCAGAAAAAGCAGGGGTAGCAATCCTGTTCTCAGACAGTCTCAACTTCAGATCAAGAATGATCAAATGAAATAAACAATACTGCTTAGGGGAAAAATTCATGAAGAAGGAGTAACACTCATAAATGTATACACAACAAGGACGGGAGCACCCAACTATCTAAGACAAATCTAAACGGACATGAAAAATCTAATAGCCAATACCACAATCTTAAAAGGAGACTTTAACAACCCTTTATCCATAAAATATCACTAAATATAAGAAGACAAAAAAATTAGCAAAGAAGTAGCAGAACTTAACCAGAACTTGAGACAAATGGACATAATGGACATGTACAGAGTGTTCCAAATAACCACAGCTGAATACACATGTTTTTCAGCTACACATGGGCCATTTTCTATGATAGACCCAATACTAGTCTATAGGTCATGCTTAAGTATATGCAAGAAAAAAGAAACTGTCCCGTGCATATTATCTGACCACAGAGCAATGAAACTGGAAATAAATGACAAAATAAGCCAGAAAAAAACAATAAATACATAGAAATTAAACAACACCCTCCTCAGCAACCAATGGGTCACAGATGAAATTAAACAAGAAATTCAACAATATCTACAATTCAATGAAAATTCAAGCACAACTTATTGGAATTTATGAGATGTGATGAAAGCAGTTCTCAGAGGGAAAGTCCTAGCTCTGAGCTCACACATTAGGAAAAACAATGGGAACAAATCATGCTGCACCTCCAACATCTAGAAAAGAAAGAGTGATCAGAACACACAGCCCAACAACAGGAAGAAACCATAAAGATTAATCAATTCAATTGAAATGAAAAAAAAAACAGTTCAAAGAATTATTGAATCAAAAATCTGCTTAAATAAAATCGATAAGTCCCTAGCTAATCTCATCAAAAAGAGGAAAGAAAAAAATTCAACTAGAAGCAATAAGGAATGAAAAGGGAATAATTTCCACAGACGCGGTGGAAACTTAGAAGATCATCAATAGCTACTTTGAGAGTCTTTATTCTCACAGAATAGATGACACAGGAGAAATGGACAGATTCCTACAAAGGTACAAATTACCACAACTGAATCAAGAAGATAAAACCACTCTCAATAGCCCAATAACAACAATGAAATATGAAATGTAATTTAAAAAAAAACATACTGATGGAGTGTGTGGGAGAGCTTCTGGCTACCCTGTGCCAGCAAGACCCTCTTCCACCACCTTGAGACACCACCCACCACTCCGCAGCACCTTCCCCACCCCCCCACCAAGTTGAAATTTCTTTCACATTCCAGGAAGCCCCAGACCCAGTCCTAGCCCAGGTCTGGTGAGTGGTTGGGAGAGCTGCCTCTCCCCCCTACTCTACCTTGTCTCCTCCAGGCTCAGCTCAGGACTGGCATACAGGCCAGGGGTGTAACCCTGCTGCTGCAATCCCTGAAGAAAATGTAGAGGATAGAACCACCCAGCTAGTCCAGGAGAAGAAAATCTTGCCAGTGGGGCACAACAGGTTCACCCTCAAGAGCAGCAACAGAAAGGAACTGAGCATAGCACCCAGAACCAAGTCAGACACAGCTGCATAAATCCAAACTTTTAAGATCTGCACCTGAACTTTAGTACGTGCTAAGGTTATAACTACAACGAAGATCTACAACGAAGGTCAGAAGACAGTGCTTCACAAAATGATGAGAAGGAACAAAATGCAACCTCAGGACCCAAGCCAACCATAACAAGTGCAGAGTACACTAACACAGAAAAAGCTGGGAATCACAAAGCTGAAAGCAATGAATCAATGGTTTCTGAAATAAAAAAAAAA
>NW_004524767.1:4289081-4289909 GCF_000260255.1 Octodon degus | reverse complement strand
GTGCTGGAAAAACTGGCTCTCTGCATGCCGAAAACTCAAACTTGACCCTGGTCTATCACCATGCACTAAACGAAAGTCAAAATGCATTAAAGATCTAAACATTAAAGCGGAGACACTAAATCTCCTGGACGAGAAGGTGGGAGGAACTCTTGAAGACATTGGGGTAGGCAAAGAGTTCAGGGACAGAAATCAAATTACTTGGGAAACAGTTGAAAGAATTTACAACTGGGACCTGATATTACTGAGAAGTTTTTTCACGTCAAAAGAAATTACCAACAAAGTGAAAAGGCAACCCACAAATTTGGAGAAAATCATGACAAAAAAGTACTCAGACAAAGGTCTGCTCTCTAGAATTTATAAATCATTAAAAAAACACTAGGGCCCCAAAATTTAAAGACCCAATCTAGAAATGGGAATTTGAGATGAACACATGCTTCTCAGAGGAAGAAATTAAAGAAGCGAATAAATACATGAAAAAATGCTCCTCATCACTAGCCATCTGCAAAATGCAAATTAAAACAACATTGAGATATCATCTTACCCCAGAAGGAATGGCTATCATAAAGAAATCACCCAACAACAAATGTTGTAGAGGCTGTGGGGAAAAAGGTACCCTTCTTCACTGATGGTGGGAATGTAGACTGGTGCAACCATTATGGAAATCATTATGGAGACTCATTAGAAAAGTTGGACTGGAAATCCCATTTCAACCAGCTATTCCTCTACTAGGGATTTTTCCAGAGGACCTGAAAACATCATATCATAGGGATATATCTGCGCCTATGTTTATAGCAGCACAATTTGTGATAGCCAAACCTTGGAAACAAC
>NW_004524767.1:4286381-4287418 GCF_000260255.1 Octodon degus | reverse complement strand
GTCCTGATGGATTGACAGCTGAATTCTACAAGAAACTTATGGGAGATATAATACCTATATCCCTCATTTTCTTTAATGAAATGTAAAAGGAAGCATCCCTCCCAAAATCATTCCTGCTGTCAAGTATTATACTGATGCCAAAACAAGGGGAAGATGCAACTAAAAAATAGAACTACAAGCCAATCTTCCTCATGAACATCGATGCAAAAATCTTCAATAAAATCCTAGAAAATAGAATGCAGTAAATCATAAAGAGGATTGTGCACTATGACCAGATAGGATTCAACCCAGGGATGCAAGGATATTTCTATATATGCAAATCTATAAATTTAATACACTATATCAATAAAGCCAAATACAAAAACCACACGATCATCTCAATCTATGCAGAAAAGGCTTTTGACAATGTCCAACATTAATTCATGTTCCAAGTCCTACAGATAATTGGAATGGATGGCCTCTTCATCAATCTGACGAAATCCATGTATGAGAATCCAATGGCTAACAATTCTAAATGAGCAAAAACTGAAATCTCTTCCTATCATATCTGGTAGAAGACAAAGGTGACTTCTATCACCACTCCTATTCACCAAAGTTCTGGAATCATTAACTAGAGCCATTAGAAAAGAGAGAGAAATTAAAGTAATAGGAATACAAAGAACTTAAGCTATCATTATTTGTAGATGACATTATACTTTACTTGGAAGACCTAAAATAATCCACCAAGAAGCTACTAGAATTAATGCACAATTTCATGAGCATAGCAGGACACAAAGTCAAAACTCAAAAGTAAATAGCACTCCTCTACAGAGATAATAAACACACTGAGAGGGAAATTAGGCAATCGATATCTCTTACAATAGCACCAAAGAAATTGAAATATCTTAGAATTAAGGTAAAGAAGTCAAAATCTTTTCAAGGATAATTACAGTACTCTTAAAAAAGAGACCATAGAGGATTTCAGAAAATGGAAAGATATTCCATGCTCTTGGATAGGAAGAACCAATATTGTGAAGATGGCCGTACTCCCAAAATTG
>NW_004524767.1:4284005-4285079 GCF_000260255.1 Octodon degus | reverse complement strand
GATGAATATCCGTTTTGTATCTGTGTATTCAAAATGGTTAGGATAGATATATAATTACATTCTCTTAATGAATAGAGAGATTTGTTCTAACAGTGTTTGTAAATAGGATATTATGTCTGAATCTTATACAGCAAATAACCACTAGGAAGAGAGTATGAAATATGTTAATTATTGAAACTGTCTTATCAGTTTGACTTGAAACTGTCTCATTGCTATTTTTTTCTCAATAAAATTGTGGAAAAACAAACAAACCACATATCCCGCAATGGGAATTTTCCCAGAGGAACTGAAAATGTCATATCATAGTGATACATGTTCACCTATGTTTATAGTAGCACAATTTGTGATAGCCAAATCTTGGAAACAACGAAGGTGCCCATCACCTGAGGAATGGATGATAAACATGTGGTATTTTTATACAATGGAGTATTACTCAGCTATAAAGAATGAAAAACTCAAAGCCTTTATATTTAAGTGGATGTCACTTGAAGACATACTCATAAGTAAAATAAACTAGATCCACACATATAAATATTGCATAGTCTCCCTAGTTTAAGAACTCAAAAGAAGAAATAAAACTAGAAAGGTAAAGCACAATTAAAAGGAAAGCAAGAACTTGAGGATTAGACAATGAAAAGAGGGCAAGGAGAAAAACTAGGAATCATAACAGGGGCAAAGCCATACATTTATATGCACAGGATGGTTAAGGCAATGATCCTGAGAATCTTCACTAGGTTTTTGAAACTAGAAGGTTATAGGTAGGACTCTCACCCTGATTAAATATATATCCTGATACTTGTGAACTAAGGGACTGCACTGAAGACAGCAATGTGTAATAGTATGGTTGTACTTGGAATGCCTGTCATTCTGTTCTTCTAAATATGTACTGCTTGTCATGTCATACCAATTACTGCTATATTTTCTCTCAAGTAAATTTTTCTTTTAAAAAAGGGTAATAAATAAAAATAAGAGACAAGAAAAAAAGTCATAGGACTGTTCTGCTACAAGGCTATATATGGTTAGATTTGTAAACTTCTATGTAAAAACATGTAACTGTTTATTGCTATTTTTAAA
>NW_004524767.1:4277498-4281610 GCF_000260255.1 Octodon degus | reverse complement strand
TATTAAGGAAACTACATTTTTCTGATTAGTGAATAATAGCACCCACATTTTAAAAGATTTACAGTTTAGTTTTATGAATTTAAGTGTACACCATCATACACCAACACTACATTGCATGTAGTACTATGGTACCCCATTTGTAGGTGTTCATTTTAAAAATGAATATACTCATTTATGTAAAGGTTTGGTTTTGCATGTTCTTGGGTATTTTATTCATTATAGCTCCAAGCTGAAATCAACAAAAATGTCTACCAACTGGTGTCTTGATACTTGGATCACAATCTCTAGTGGAAGATGATTCCGTTTTTTTAAAGTAACAGCCAACATTCACAACAACATAAATCTCAAAAGTGTGACATTAAAGGAAAGTAATCAGACGACAATAATATGCATTATGTGATTTCACTTGTAGAAAATTTAAGAAAAGTCAAAGAAGTCATAAGAAGGAAAAACAAATGTGTGGTTGTTGCAGAACAGGGGAAGGGAAGGAGTTTCACTAATAAATGATAGGTAAGGACTTCATAGAAATCTTCTACTTCATGGATTTGGTGACATTTAACTACAGTTTTGTTCTATCATATTAAATTAGTTATTTTCATATATGTAAATTATTCTTCCACATATTAAAGCAGCCAACTCTGAGGAAAGAATACAATTTGGGCCAGGCATATATTAATTACACATTCTGAAATCAATACTCTTTTAGTAGATCAATAATATTTAATTAATCACAGTAATGTTTAATCATTGAAAATTTCCAATTCATATCTAAATCCAAGGAAAATTATGTTTTTCATATTTCAGTTGTTCTATGGTCAATTTTACATAAACTATGTTTATATAAGCTGCATTCTGAAGCCTGCTTTTCTGGAGCACTATCTATCAACCAAGGCCTTTCGTGACCACTTCTGCCTGTCACTCCTTCCTCAGTGTCTATGCATGCAGCTTTCTCCACTTTTAATATTTGCTCCCTCTTAGGTTCTTCCCCTTTCCCAGCTCCCAGCCCATCATTGCATCAAATAGTAAGTGTCTTCTACTGCAGTTTGTAATTACACTTCCCATCCCACTTTGTGTTGAGCTACCGCTCTGGCTGGTCCCATTGCATGGGAAGAAATAGGATGTCAAAGGCAGGCATCATCACTGGGACCTCTGGTGACACTGTCAGAACAAATGCATAGAACCTTGGCTTAGTGCCCTGCTTGACCACTTGGACACTTGGCATTTAAGCTCATTCTCACAGCTCTTGAGATAAACATAATCTAATACCATTTTAGAATAATGACTACTGATAGCTACATGCAGAAACATAAATATGGACCTGTAAACCAAATGCTTGAATTTGGTTTCAATGCCACTTTTCCATTCCAATTCTCATGATTGCAGATGTGGAGAATAAAGACCTTTGAAATAGTCCTCAAAATTGTGTTCTACAAAGGTTAAAATTATCTCTAATCTAAAGATTTATGCAACAGATTAAACTGAGGACCGTTAAAATATACAAAGTGCTACTATAAGAGCCAGCAAGATAGCTCAGTGGACTAAGCACCTGCTTAGGCAAGCACAGGGGCTAGGGTTCAATCTCCAGCACCACATGCTGCATCTGTCCCATACCTCAAACAGCTGAGCTGGTAACAGAGTCTGGGCATGGTGGCACATACCTGTAATCCCAGCACTCAGTAGGCTGAAAAAAGGAGGATAACTACAAGTCTGAGCTGCATAGTGAGACCCTGTACAAAATACATTTACCAAAAAAAAAAAAAAAACCTGTCACTATAAGAAATGACTGAAAATTAGGCTATTCCTCCCTAACACTATGATATTAAAGGAATAGGAATAAATTTTTTTATTATTCTTATTAAATTGATCTAGACTTTTCTATATAGTAGCTCTAAAAGAGTTCCAAGGTACAATTACTCTTATTTAAATTCTAATAACTCATAAAATCCATGTAAGAGCAGTTAGGAGATAGGTCCTTCCACACAACCCTTTATAGATAGCTTAGGCATTGCAAAGGAAAACCATTACTGTTAATCATAACTTCATGGGCCTTTTTAGAAAGGTGTTGGTAAGAAAATAATCAAAATATAGCTATTAAAATGATTCTTTTTCATTAAATTGGCACAAAATTCTCAATGATGCTAAAACACTCACTGAATGCTCAGAAATTTTCTCAAATTCCTAAATATTATTAGAGATGAATATTGATGTGACAGCTAGTTTGTATCAAGATGTTTAAAGAAAAGAAGAAAATATGAGTGTAAATATACACAAATTTCTCTTTCTTCGGCAATACTGTTGCTTTGAAAAGAACACTAGCAGAGTGAAGAGTTAAATATTCAATAAAATTGAACCGAAGAGCAATGCTACATTATGTTATTATGTGTTTTTGAAACAGCCAGTTCTGAAAGGTTCAGGACCACTTTAGTTTCTCTCAGAACAGCTGCAAAAGTGTTTCTAATGCTGGAGAATGGAAAATGAGAACTGCACACAACCCATTGATAGTACACTTCCAAATGCTCTATGATTCCCTGTTTCATTTTTAGCAGCACTGACAATATTTATTTTCTAATTAAATTCAGAATTTAGAAAACACTCAAACACAATAAATGTAAGAATATAGCCCTTTAGGATTCTGCAAATGTTTACAATCTTTCATTTTCTTTAGACTTACCAATTAGCACCTAGAACAAAATTTAAGAATCACAAATTGGAAAAATTTGATTACTTTGTGAAATGATGGAAAATTGTTAACATTTCTGAAAGCTATGTTAGGGGAACATGGGAAGACACATCCTACATCCATGGACCCTGGTGTCAGGGTGTGTGACTGCACCTCACAGGCTCATGCCTGGAACAGTTTTGCAAGCATCAGTCATTTGTGACAGTTATCAGGGAACTGAGGAAATTCAGAAGCAAAATTTTATTACTTAATAAGTAGAGCAGTAAGGCAACCTCAAGTAAGAAGAATGAAAAAGGTAGCAGATCAGAGTGAAGGTCATGGAAGTGATGCGAGAACAGGAACAAGAAGCATTAGACGACTTTGGGTTTTCTTTTATTGAAAAACAATACTTAGACTGCAAATCCCCCATGAAATTGAAGGGTCAACCACAGCGGTGAATTAAAGTAAACCATGCATGGGCAGCTGTCAGGTTTTAAAAACAATAATTATGCATATATTTTTGTAAAAATCTTCTTATATCACATTCTGTTAAACCAAATCATACTGTGGGCTTTGTACTAACAACCATGTAAAGGAAAATACCTGGAATCAAAGAAGCAGTCAAATATAAATAAGAAACCCTGTAGGCGCATGTCAAATGATTTTATGTTGTACAATTCATTAGAAAAAAAGCCCTAGAGATGCCTTGTTTCTTTGTGTCACTCATTTTATTATATTCGTATCAGTTGATTGCCTTATTCATTTACCTACTCCTCAAGTGTTTTTATTTTCCACATCCAATTGGTTGGGAGAATACATTCCCTTACTAATTAGTTTATTTAGACACAAATACATGGAATAAGAAGAAAGATATTAATATTTTAACTCCATTAGTCTTATGGCTTAAGGTCCATAGACATAGAGAGTCTAATAATAATCACTTTTGAGTATCTTTCATATTCAGTGATTATATAGATATGCATAATTTAGAAGAAAGATAATTTTTGGAATTGTTCTTTAATCCTAGTTTTTGTTCCAAATTTTTATAACTATCTCTAAATTAAATTTAGTAAGAAACCTTATTTTATCTTTTGAATATTACACTGAATTTAAAATTGAGTGATTCCATACCAAGTTTTATAATGATCCTAAAAATCTTATTTAAGTTAATTTGGTTAAGATACTTTGTTTAATTCTAGTCATTTAATTGACTTTATGTGGACATAGACTCTTTCTTCTCTATTAATATGTCTATGAAATATATAGTAAGGAGTTTCTCCACAAGCAGATTTTAAGCCTAAATATCAATTTCATCATATAAATTCCCAAATGGTCTTAAATGGTACATACAGAGCTTTCAAAAGTCCTTGACTGCTTCTGTGTGGAGAAAGCAGTACTTCACTTCAAACACAGTTCTTGTGCTTCATTTACATATTGGGGAGAGAGAGAGAGA
>NW_004524767.1:4272997-4277398 GCF_000260255.1 Octodon degus | reverse complement strand
ATGTGTCTTTGATTTTTCCTGACAGCCTCAAGTGAGGTTGAAATGTATTCGATGTGTTAGGTCAATACAAATTGAACAGGGTCCGCCTTCCAGTAGGGCCTGAAGAGCTCACTGGCAAGCAGAGCTTTATCAGAAGTGACGGGTATGCAATCTGCAATGCTAGTATATAGCATTTAATAAGACTTTCTTAGTAAAATAAGATTCAGTTGCACAGCATTTTAAGTAGTTCTTACAGTGTAAACTACCAAAGGATCTTCAGAAACTGAACATTTGTGTTGAAAAAAAAAAAAGAGTTTTTCCTGAACATCTAAAGTCCTAGGGTTGTGAAAATAAGGAATTTAGTAGCAGGATTTAAATGTATATCTTTGATTCAAAACCCAGCAAGCTATCATCTGAATATACATGCTCTGGAATGGCCTTTAGTATATATCTGCTTTGCTTGACATTTCTAGTCAGAAATTACAATAAAATTTATTTTAAATAGTAAGTGAAAAACTCTCTAATTTGTTTATTTTCATTCAAATAAGGTTTTTCCCATCGTTTTTCTGAAGATCTATTTCCAAATTTCATCTATCTAAAAAAAATCTTGTAAGTGAAGGAGATAAAATTTTCTAATAAAGATTGTTTCAACATTAAAGCTGTCAGGAAAACTTAGGAGTAGTTGGAGAGCTTTATTAATTAATGCCTGCAACTGGGATCAAATTGGATAGGTCAGCTTCTTCAAATATTTCAGGGTTGATGAGAAATTAAGACTACTAATAAATGAAGAGTGAGTGACATTAAATTAATGATGACTTTAAAGCTTCTGGGGTATTGAACTCATCAACTGAGTTTATTCTTAATAAGAGAAACAACAAAGGGGAATCCATGCAATCAGAAGCAGTGTGCTTACAGGAAAGCTAACTATTGACAAAAATAAGCACAGGATATCTTCTCTGTATTTCGGCACCTTGCCTGGGAAATTAAAAAATACTTCAAAAAAAGATAGATAATTAGTATGACAAGGTTATAAAAACACATTTTGAATTGTTTTAGTAATGTTCATAATAGTTTTTAAGTACTAGAAAAGCACATGCATTCATTCTGAAACAAAGTGAATATGAAGCAAAAGAAAGGACTCAGTATTAACTTGATTTCAGAGAACACTGGATTTAATAAACATTGTTAAGAATGGGAATTAAAACTGAATCTAAAACCCATGACATTGCTCAGACACTGCTGGGAAATTGCAGATAACTTTGTACCAAACCAGCCACATCTCTCAGCCATACTCCTTCTTTGCTCACCTCCCCATACACATTTTGCTCCAGGAAATCCAATAATTCAGTTCCTTGCCATTTGTCTTCCTTATTTTTATTTTATCTAAGTTAAATCCATCTTTGTTCCTTATTCTATTGATTTTATTCATCTTACTTATTTGGTATAGTGTCTCACTCCACAGCTTGGACTTGTAGGGATCCTCCTGCTTTCAGCCTCCCCAGCGCTGGGATTATAGGCATGCACCACCATGCCCAGACTCGGTGCTGGATCAGAGCATCCCAAGGGCAGGACCAACGCAGTGTGTGAACCAGGGATTGAACCCTTGGTCCTTAATTTCAATAGCATTTTTCTTACAACACTTACATCACTTTCTTTGGTTAAGAATATTTGTAAGAATTTCTGTACCACTCTGTATAGCCCATATTAATGCTTTTCAACTTTTCCTAGTCTCTCTCACTGCTTAAAATTAATTATTTCTTGTGTTTTTAGGCCTATAATCCAGCAGAGTTTTCCATAAATACCTACTGAGTACATGAATGAATTCAACAACCTTGTAAGCTTCTTTGCTTAGAATACTTAGAGGTTGTATTTAATAAATGAGGCTAGACTAGTTTGTAGGACATTTACTTATACACACTCTTATTTCTTAGTATCTACTAACTCAACATCTATGAATCAGCTCTACAAATATGTTGTGGAAACATCCAAGCCCTTGGCTTTTTCTCAATGACTTCAAAAGTAGCATTTCTGAAAATAGAAATGTAAGATTCTTAAGTAGAAAAAATAAACAAGAAAGCCTAGAAAAGTGAAATTACGGTAATGGGGAGCTGCTATTCATTCTTGGGTATAGAACTACATCTATCCATAGAATAAGTTGTCATATTCACTACTGCATTTAGACACCAGAGGCAATGACAGGGATGGTTTTCTTTCTTGTGTGTTATGTGGAGAGGTAGGGAAATAAAAGAGCCTGCTAGAGTGCTAGTGAGGAAGGATAAGCATCTACCAGCTTCAGACTTCGTGTGGTGAAGCACTACGACTAGATGTTACGGATGCAAAATAAGATCAAGATCAAGGCAAAGGCTAAGTGTGACACTTGTGACAGTGCGGTCATTATTGGGAAAGAAGGAATCTTTTGCATGTCTTTATTTTCACTTTTAAAACACCACAGGCTCAAGATCCATTCTGTCTGAAGCATTGTACTGTCTGATCAGTGTCTCATTCCGTCTGTCCCCATCTGCCTCAGCCCCAGATAATCACGATTTTCTTCTTGAGCTTAAAGATCTTTAGATCCCATGTACATGAATTCTTGGGTAATTTTCCTTTTGTGCTTGCCTTACTTCACTTAGCACAATGACTCCCAAATTGACTCAAATTTTGGATCTGACAGGAAGTCTTCCTTTTCCAAGACTGAGTGATGTTCCACTGGGCATGTACAGCACATATTTTATCCATTTACCTGCCGTTCAGTACAGTACTACTGCACAGCAGAGTCACTGTAATCAAAACCAATATTACATTATCATACATTGCAAACTACCTAGGAAAGAGCACTGCAAATGCCTCTCCTTAAAAAATGGTAAGAAAGTGCAATGCTGAGCATCTGAATTAGTTTAATTCAATCATGGC
Organism: Octodon degus; assembly: GCF_000260255.1. Lineage (NCBI taxonomy): Eukaryota > Metazoa > Chordata > Mammalia > Rodentia > Octodontidae > Octodon > Octodon degus. The sequence continues at coordinate 4,274,509 of NW_004524767.1, read as the reverse complement.
ACACTATGCGCATACACCAGAATATCTTATTAAACCCTACAAGTGTACTGAATCATGATTTATCAATTAAAAATAACAAAAAACATATTCTTCTCTGCTTGTTCTCAGTGCTTCTTAGATTAACCTCTAATTAAACTGGGTCATATGAAAGCCATTCTTAAAAATGATGTGTCTTTTCTCAATTGTGGGCCCACACAAATTATTTAGAGACAAATTGGACAGTAAATAAATTTACTATCATGGTACAAGTAAATGTTAGTTTGACTGAATAATGTGATTTACTTCTAGTACTTTGCGAAATTAATAGTGTCTATTTTTATTCTCAACACTGCCCCAGTTCAAGTAGCAATTTATATAGCATCCAACTATAACTAGCTTTTCCATAAGCCTGTAAAAGCTTTTACATTTTTTATTTCATTGGCAAATATCTTGGTTTGTATTAAACTTTTGAAAAGCAATTGTTACTAAATTAAAAACAAAAAGTATTTTTGAAGAAGTGTAATCTCAGAGAACAACTACATCAGCCACAAAAAAAACAAACAACAGAAAAGCTATAATGTTACATTACCAGCTGGCCACCAACCCCACTCAAAGTCACTTGACATCTTTTGTCAACTTCCTTTCCTTTTCCTCCCAGTTGTGCAAAATATCTGGGGAGAAGTATATAAATGATTGGATTAGGTAGCAGATTTCTAACTTGTGTCACTGGAGAAATGAAATTACTTTTCACCTCAGGTTTTACAACTGAAGAAAATTTAATAGTAAGAAAACAGAAAAAGACAAAGAAAAAAATACCAAATAATGAGTGAAATTTCCAGGCAACACTAAATTCAGCTGCCTTTACCTTGCTAAAGAAAGGAAGAAATAGAGCTTCTCTTTCACGGTAACTTCAGAAGATCATTTCCATAAGCTACTTGTTGATATTTTCATATATGCCTCCTAACACTCAAGGGTAATCACTCCTCAAGAAATTGTACAGATATGTAAATCAGGAGGCACCTGCAGTACTCCTTCCTGAATCTTTGAACTTGGACTCATCAAGATACAGGTTGAGATGTAAGAGCTTCATTTAAAATGCATTTATTTTGGTGAAGGTACCTAAATATGAATATTTATCCTAAATGTGACTATATATAAATATTGAAAATTAAGTATGTATCACTTCATCAACTCATATTATCTGTTTTATCTATCTTTGAAAATGTACCACTTCAAATTTTATTGTTTTCATGTTTTGCCAAGGAAGGTTGATTATAAAACACCAACTTCTAGCTTCACATATGGATAGATGCTTTTTGATTTGCTTCATGTTTGTTGTGCTTCATATATTATTTATATATTTGAACATAATGTGCTGCATATTTTATTCATAGATATTATTTGTGCTTTATATATTATTGGATTATTTAGGTCTTATTAACATACCTATTAAAGAGGGATTTGATGCTAAATGAAAATATTGTTATAAGCCTTTAACAACTATACACTTCTCCAAGTCTCAATCAACTTTCT
>NW_004524767.1:4251378-4265707 GCF_000260255.1 Octodon degus | reverse complement strand
GGAACTCGGCAGAAAATTCAATCAACTTTCTGATTACTTTTTTTTTCTAAAAGTTACAAAATCTTTCCATAAAGAAGACCTAAGAGCCACATGTCCATTTCGTATTAGAAAGCTGAGCATTCAATTTCATCTTAAAAACAAATATCTTCAACAATGTTCCAAACTCAAAGATGAACAAGCATAAGAATCAGATGGCCACTATGTCCCTATTTGTACTGTACTAAGGCTCACCTAATGTCCTATCTCTAGGGACCAGGAAATAGTAAGTGATAGGAGGAGGTGTGACAAATCAGAAGCATATATCTGGTCAAAAATATCAGCCAGGCCAAAATGCAAGAACGATTAGTTGATTACTGTTACAGAGAAATTAGATATGCACATTGTTCTAGAAAGAATGATTTTAAATAAGGATAATAGTTGCAGTTTAAAAGTATTTGAGAGCCAAAATTGGAACAAATGAACAAAAATTAAAAACTTTGGTTCATTTTTTTCTACATTCTGTCATAAATCCTTCAATAATGTACAAGTAAAACTCCAATGTTCACTAAACAAATATGTTGAGTTCCTTCTCAAACAACTGTTTCTGAGATTGGGTGAGGTATTTGGTGTTAAAAAATTATAGCATGTTTTCCACCCTATGAGATTCCAATCTAGACAGAAAAACACAAATGTGAGCAAATAAATACGATTCCATGTGCTTGTTTGGTGTACAGCATTTATGAGAGTTTTAAGGGAGAAGAAAGGAAGAAGTAAATATCTGTGCCTGTCTATTGATACCAGGGGATGCTTTGGGTCATGATTGGACCTAGAAGGGTTCTGTTTCACATAGATAAGAAGAGAATGGAATTGTTGGTTAAGAGAATTGATGCACTGTGATATAATGGCTTAAAGTGCTTGGAAACTTCAAACTAAGCCATCAAGTTTTCAATGAGGTTGTGAAGCAGAGAAAAATGGCCACGTCGAAGAACACTAATCAATATCATCACTGAGCTGCATAGAGACACCCTGACACTTTTCATTACTCTTGCACCTTAAAGCATGTAGACATAAACACTAAATTCTCTTTCCACTTAAAATGTGTAATTATCACAGACTTTAAGAAATCATAATGATAGAGCTTAGGGAAAATTAATCAGATAGCCACAAAGAGCCTTTGTTTTCCTTCTAGTTCAAACTACATGCAGTCATATGGTGCAGACACTTCTACCATACAGTATTTACCTGGAAGGTGCAGCAACTTCTTATTTACTTGAAGTCATTCTTCTTGAATCATATGATTTAATCTTTCCAAATGAAAATGAAAAGTTTTGAAGACATATTATTTTTCTACTCTTATGCATATACCAGGCTAAATACAATTGATTTCTTCAAATATTATTTATTTATTGTGGTTTCCAGAATGCTATGAGTCAACACTTTTTACTCAGTTGCACTACTTAAAATCAAGTCCCTGTCTCTGTGTGACCATCTTCTTCATGTTTGTGACAGGATCACTGACCAGAAAGAAAAAGGAGAATGAATGTGTCGATTCAAAATTTGCTCCAAAACTGAAAAAATAATACAAGTCATGCACCTTCTACATTATAGATCAGAAATGCTTAAGTACAAAATGAGATCAACATACATTGTGAATATTGAAATTTTTAAAATTATAGTAAAACTTACATTGCCATTAATCTCAAAGTACTCCTGATTGCTTCGAACACACTTGCATTGTTCTTGATGATTTCTGAGGTCCTCTTTCATAAACATAAGACATTTTTGCAAACACAGGGAATGCACTGCTATGTGCCAGTTATTTTCACTGCCTTGGCCTTTGAATGTATTACAGAGCGCTACAGCCATGAGAAAAATCTTGTCTTCTTAGGTTTAACCAGGCTACTTTGTTTTTAGAATTGAATATATTTACTTAGTTTGCTATAAATACAATGTATTTTGAGCTCCTTTTTTCATTTTTTTGTATTCACTTGTCTCTTTGCTTATTCTCTGCACTCCAAGCTACTTTCCTTTTAACATACAAAATGGTGCTCCTTAACATTGTAGTATTTATGAACTTGTAAGTGATCCACAATAGAGCCAAGCATCTGAGGAGAGGCATCACTTTAGCATGGGATAGATCTCGCTTAAAATCAGTTTTGTTAAGTCTCCCATGTGCCAGGATCACATGATACTAGCATGTCTGAAACTTGAAAATCAGAGAAATGGCAAAAAATTACCATAATTATTGAACAGAAGTATGATTCTCTAATGATGGAACTTTCGCTTTTTGTGGAGAACAGTCACCATAAAAGTCAAAATTCATAATTGTCCATGATGTGCTTGTCAGGGAAAGCTGACTGTCACTTGCTTTTGCTCATTGCTGAGACAAAATACCTGACACTCCAAATTAAGGAAGGAAAGGTTTATTTAACTCATAATTTTTGGAGGTTTCAGTCAATAATGAGCTGGTTCTAAGGCAGAGTGACATTGCACAGGGGTAGCAGTCCAAGGTGACAGAAGACAGCAAAAGCAGCAAGAGCAAAAGGGAGAAGCAGCCCTCTTTCCTTCCCTTCTGTTGTAAGTAGGCTGTCACACCAGGGTGGGTATCACTCTCACACCTTCTCCATGCCCTCCTTTTGCTTAGGAGGAGGATATTTACAGAGTGAGGACCCTGGCTCCCTGCTGAGTGCTTTCATCAAACTTCTAAACTTCTCAAATTGACACAATGCGTCCACCATTCTACTGACTAAATCTTCAATATATTTCATGTGCCTATTTGTTCAAGTCTACCATTTACTTCTGTTGAACAGCATTCTTACAGGTCTAATCAATGCCTAAAGCATCGCCTTCTGGTAGTCAGGTAATATAGAGTCACTACTTCATTATGCTTTTTGCTCATTTTTAAAGAGACACAGGAAGTAAAAATAACATTAGTAGAAGAAGGAATCTTGAAAATAATTTTATTAGTTTGGGGTTCTAGTGTATAACAAATTCCTCTCGCATCCAAGTTCAGAGTCTGCTGAAGTATAGACAAAGATGTCATGCAGTTTGTGGTGGTCTGTTAAAAACAGGTGTTAGCCTTCACATTCACACATTTAAAAATTCCTTCCCCAGTGGCTTCAGGGTTTTGCTCTGAACTTCCTTTGCCTGAATGACTTTGGTTAATCCACATGGATCAGAAGCCTTGCCAATGGGAATCTAATTGCCTCACAGAACCTGAGAGTTCTTGACCAATAAGTCACAGGGATACTGATATAGGTCACATGATAGAGTTGCTGGAGAATATAGATTAGGTATGGAGACAAATAGCTTTCCTCAAGGTGAGCTCTAGAGTTAGATAGTCTTATATAGTTATTTATGGAAAGTACTTGGCAATAGAAAAATCTCTCCTCACAGGTGTTGAATCTACCGCACAAAAACTTTATAATAGGATATGTGGCACGGAATCCATTCTGTGAAGATGGGAACATTCAAAAGAAGAAAGAAAATGCCATCATCTGTGGAAACTATTTCGTCATTCATGAAATTCTATAAATTCACCTTTTCCAAGGCATTAGGGCCCAAAGAGAATGGAGGACACACAGAAAGCACACCATCTTCAATCCTGCCCCTCCTGAAGCAATCAAGAGTAGCTAGAAAGGAGATGCCCAGACTCCATGCCCACATAACCACCAAAAGAGGCCACATTTTAACCTGCAGTTAGGATTCTAGCTCACAAGGTGAAATTTTGAGGCAGTGTAATGGTTAGGTTCTGTTTTATAGAATTAGTTGCTTCCTCAGAAGTCAACTCAATGCCTGACACAGAGTGGCCATGTTGAATTGAATGAATGAGTGAGTGAGTGAATGAATGGATGAATGGATGGAAGCCTATAACCTAACTGTGCAAGGCTGATAGCTGTAAATAGCTGTCAAATCCACACCAAATTATTTCAAACATGAAAAAACGCTATTGTAAATTCTCATGTATTTTAGCTTAGATATATGAAGTAAAAAATAAGGCTCACATTTACAGTTATTTTTGTTGTTGTTGTTGTTTAAGTCCTAGATAAATTTACTTTCAAAATCACCTCCAACCTCTTTGCTCTACAATAGCATGTATAGAATTTATTTACTATTAATTACTGTTATTATTTCCTGATGTTGCTTATCAGAATATTTCATTTTTATGCCAATTAGAGTATAATTATTAGGATAATGGACTTTATAAAACCAATTATGCAATGGGACTAGATGGGATTTATCTCTAGTAATTGAGTCTTAACAATCTAAGATCAAAATAAGTGAATCAAAATGAAAATGTAGACTCATTAATCCCCCAGGCATCAACAATAAGGTTGATTTGCTCTTCTTTTCCAAATTAAGCTAATATTTTACAATGTCACATCAGTTGATATATAAGCCCCTTTCACAATGAGTAAAATCATGTTTACCCACTTACAACACAGCCCCAGGCCCCACAACTTCTTTACAACTTCTTATCAAAGTTTTACATTTGATCCAAACACCCACACAAAGTACTTTGGAAATTCTCAGTTACAATATTTACTTGGAAAGTATGGAGTACGTCTGAGAGACCAAAGGAAAAAAGACGCACTTGTAGCATGACTTTCCCTGGCAGGAAGGCAGAGAGGGACAAATGAGTACTAAGTTAGATAAGAACAAGAAGTTTTGGGGCCTTTGCTTGCAGTATGGTGGCTGTAGAATATGATGTGTACTGTATATTTGAAAGAGTCAGAAGATTTTGACTATAATATAAATGATAAATATTTGGAAATAAGGGTATTTATAGCTAATTTGAATTTGCACAACATGTATATGTACTGCAACATCATTTAGCACCCCATAAACATAGGCAGTTTATGATTATAAATACCAGCCAAAATAAATTTAAATTTATAGTGAAAGTAAAGTCAAATTATATTAAAATTACCATGGGCCATGCAGAGATTCTAGATTTAATGTACAGCTTAGGAGTTAGAATGGCTAACACATACAGCAAAAATGTCCTATACCATATGAAGTTGAATTATTAGACATCTATGCTACACAGTATATCCTGAGTACCAAGGGGATTGGAACATGAGTAGGGTTGATGTGTAAGGTCTATTTATCTATCTGGCAAAAGATCAGTTTTGGTCAGGAAAGAAGATTTTGCTTCATGACTTAGAAAGATATATTTTTAAGGGGAGACTTGAGGGCAAACCTCTCAGATCTCCTTCTGTCCCTCTCTCATAAAGAAGCTTTCTTTCCCTCAATAAATATATTCGGCTTTTAACTTCCCTTGTTCCTAGGGGCTGGGGAGATGGCTCAATGGTACAAGCGCTTCCCTGGCATGCTCAAGGGCCTGAGTTCAATCCCCGGTTCCACAAAAAAAGAAAAAAAAAAAAAAAACTTTCCATTGTTCCTAAAATTAATTCTTCAGTTTTAGAGAACACGAACTTGTCCCAGGTATCTTTCAGTTTGGGAGTCTTTTTTCCCTTATGTCATTGTCATCTTGTTTTGTTTTGTTTTGTTTTGTTTTGTTTTGTTGGGTTTGTTTTGGTTTAGTTTGGTTTGGTTTGGTTTGGTTTGGTTTGGTTTGGTTTGGTTTGGTTTGGTTTGGTTCAGTTAAGTTCAGTTTTCAATTCTATATCATTTCTAATGTCTCGTCTATTTTTTATTCTCTTTAAAATAAAAAAAATCCAAAAAAGGAATTTTTAAAAAACATTTGAAATATTTAGTGAGTCTTCTGTGTAAGAAAGGAATTAGTGTGAACTTCTGCCACTGAACCGAGATCTTTAATGAATTGGGGATAATTGGGTCCTATTGTTGTAGGGACCAGGAGGAGCCTCACAAACTCCAAAGGCAAGGTGGGCATGGCTATGGACAATGGGATCAAAGTACTAATTCTACCAACCAGGCTTATAGAAACTTGCAGCTTTGGCTAGAGGGTAATGATATCCCTAGAAGTGAAATAGATGGGCAGGCTATTAAATTCCTCATTGATCTGTTTAAACACTGAAATTCTAGATCAAATTAAGAGATCTAATGTGAAACATAAAAAGTGCCATAAGCATTCAATTCATTTTCCCATGATCCCTCTTACAGAACCATAGTTCTTTCAATAAAGGAGAAACCAAAATCTTTGTGCAATGGCTGAAACTTTATACTGTTACCTCCTTTGCCAGCCTTCCGTAATAGGACTTAGAGCATTTTGCCCAGTTGACTGTACATTGTGCAGAAGGAAATAAGGAAGAGTTTTAGTAATTGTTGGACATGGGTTGTGAAACAACACTAATTCCAGGAGACTCAAAGCAGAAATGCTGCCCAACAGTCAGCAGGGACTGGTTTATGGAGGTCCACACACCAGTGAAATTTTATAAGTCCATCTTGTAGCAAATCCAAGAGTCTCCAAATCTATCCTGTAGTTATTTTGCCAGGTCTAAAGTGCATAAAAGGGATAAGTATATGCAGTACCTGGTAGAATTCCCATATTAATTTCCTGATGTTGATGCAGGGGATCACAAGTTAAACACATCAGGACAACTTAGTTACATATGAAGACCCCATCTCAAAATACAAAATAAGAGAGGCCTAGGCATGTAGCTCAGTGTGAAGGATTTGGGTCCACCCCCAGTATCAAGCACTGATAATCATAATAATTTAAGTTATGTTAATGACATCTCAATAAACTTGTCTTAAAAATTATAGGAAATATGGAAATGTGCTTATCAATTTCCTAGAGCTGCCACAAAAAACTTGAACTCAATGATTTAATAACAGAGATTTGGGCTGGGGAGATGGCTCAGTGGAATAAGCACTTCCCTGGAAAGCGCAAGGGCCTGAGTTCAATCCCTGGTTCCACCAAAAAGAAAAAAAAAATGCAAAAATCAAAGATTTATTTTTCCCTTCAATTATAAAAGCTAAAAGTCCAAAGTCAAGAATTTTCTATCAAATAAATAGTTGAGGTAAATCTATTTACTGGTAGATTTGTGGTCTTCTTGAGGTATCATCGAGGAAACTTAAATTCATAAAATGATTTTATGAGATGGAAAAAGAATAGATATTCCTTTAATTAATAATCTTCCATGTTTTTCTGTCATGAAAGGATGCTTGAATACACACATAGCTTGTCCATCCACTGGACTTGCTCTTCCTTAGGGAACACAAATTCAAATATCATGAAATTCATAAACATTTCTGTTAGAAAGTGAATTGCCTCTTCCCATGGAATGAAAAACTATACTTTTGTGATAGTCATATTGCAAGATTATATTTTAATTGTCTCCAAAGATCACTGTGTGCCTTAAGAATTTACCGAACTTTATTATTTATATTACCTAAATACACTTGAGAAAACATTTTTTACTTTAAAAATTTTAATTATTAAGAAAAATTTTTGTTTTTATATTTTTAATTAATTAATTAATACAGGGTCTTACAACTCAGACTTATACTGATCCTCCTGTCTCAGACTCCTCAGTGCTGGATTAGGCATGCCCCACCATGCCGGGTTTCGGTGGCCAGCACGGCACGCCTAGGGTTCTAGGGCCAGCACAGCAGGTGGTACCAGGGGTCAAACCTGGGTCCTTGTGCTTGCAAGGTAGGCATTTAGACTGCCGAGCTATCTCCCCAGCCACAAATTTTATCTTTTATTATCTGTGCATTTTAAAACTAAAAGAGTAAGATTTTGTTTCTCTCATTAATTTAATAAATATCAATAATTCATTACATTATGATTTTTTAACCGTAGATCTCAATTTCTGAGTAAAAGGAGCTAAGCTTTTATAAAGTTAAAGAAAACCAAGGTATAGCATCAAAGCTGAAATGAACTGGTATGGAAAACAGAATCAAATACAGCTGTACAAATAATGAAACAGAATTCCTGCAAGTGAGCTTCCCAGAAGTCTTAGGTGACTTATGCATTACTGTCTACTGTAAGACCAAAAGAAGCCCACATGCACATTTCCATCTACGGATGTCAGCTTTAACAGCTCCATTTATGACAGTGTAATGACTCCATAAGTGAAATTTTAGGACAAGACGAAATAGAAAACATGTTACTTTGTTCCATGAAGATCATATTCCTGTGGACCTAGCACCTCTTTAAATGATCTATCAACAGCAATATAGACTGATTACCAGAGTCAATGCATCCCTTATTTCCTGAGGAATAATTTATTTATCATGTGTTATTGATGCTAAACATGAGAACTTAAACTAACATTGGTTGAGCACTCAGGGTATGGCAGGCTCTGAAACAAGCATAGGTGTCCCTGAAGCTTACAAAAAACTCTGTAAAAGGGCCCTAGGGTGTGGTTTTCACTTTTGCTCAGATCAGAAAAATCTAAATTTAGTACATATGTAATTTGATCAAGTTTGAACAGTTGAAAATTCTGGAACAAATACCACAATCTATGTTGTAATTCCTACAGTATATTTGACTTTCATTAGCACCTTACATTATGTGGAAGCATAGGAACAGGTACTACATTTACCTTTCAATTTACTGTCAGCTTTTCTAGCAATAGGCACTGGGACATAATGAAATTTAGGTTACTAGAACCGTTACTATCTTCAAACACTTATTTTAGTGCTTCTACATTACTTTTGTCAGTTAAATATATTAATTAAATTTTCAGATTTTGAGCAAAAATTCCCTACATTAAATTTCTATCTTTCATACCTAGTATTATTTTGAGTATGCTAACTAAAATGTTTTGTACTTCCGTTTCTTTCCTAATAAACTTAAATGTCTAAGTACCTAGTGCAGAGTGATAGTCATGTAATAAGCTTAAAGAAAATATTAATAGTTTGCTAGTCATGTAATAATCTCCAAGAAAATGTTAGTAACTTAAATTTTTATAAGTTAAAAAAAGTATATGTATTTATAATTGTATGTTCAGAAAGAAATATTTGAAGAAAGAAATAAGGAAAACTATTAAAAATATCTACCTATTTTGAACATCAATCCCTTATCAGATTTATGATTGGCAAATATTTTATCCAGATCTATGACTTGCCTTTTTATTCTATTGATTATTGATTTTGTCTGTAAATGCACACTTTAAAAATTTTGGTGAATTTTAATTTGTTTACTTTTTGTGTTGTATATGCCTTTTTGTTGTGTTGACTATGCCTGTTTTGAATTTGAAATATGTAAAGTGACATCTAAATGATATCTCATTTAGCTAAAAGTTTGAGACTTCAAATCATTTTAAATAAAATTTAAAGTTCTTATTCTCAAGGTAACAAAATAGTTCTGTGAATGAAATAAAACATATTTTTTCCCATATGAAAAGAAAAATATTAATAAAGAACCTCTCACAGGGCCGGCGGTATAGCTCAGCAGACTAAGCGCTTGCTTAGGTAAGCACAGGGGCCAGGGTTCGATACCTGGCTCCGCCTGCCACGCCGGCCCCGCCTTCGGGTGCGCTGAGCCGGTGATGGAGTCCCGGCGCGGTGGAGAGCACCTGTAATCCCAGCACTTGGGAGGCAGAAATCAGGAGGACCACTGCTAATGTGGGCTATGTAGTGAGACCCTGAACAAAAAAAAAGAAAATCCAAAAAAAAAAAAAAAAAAAAAAAGAACCTCTCACTCATACACATAAATACCAACCACAGTCTTCTCACCCTCCACTAATCAAGATGCAGCTGTAAGTCAAATAATTACATTACTCCTCTGTTTGGTTTTTCTTCTTTTTCTGCTTCCCTTACCTCTGCTTACTACAGCAATTACTAGCAAAATGAGAATTACTACAGTAATCCCTTTGATAAAAGTGTCAGAAAATTACTACAGAATATTGCAATCTTTAATTTAAATATGTACTTTCTCTAGTTTCATTCTCCAAGAATCAGTCAACAACTTCACTTTAATGAATGTAGTTAAGACCAAGAACAAAAATTCTAGGATGTGTGGTGTATGTTGTAATTTTTTTCTGATATGATGACATCCTAATTTTTTCTTTAGAGGAAGCAAAAGAACAGAAATAACAAATGAAGGCAGTACTGATTTAAATTATCATTATTTTTCTCAAATTTAATATTTTTATTTTTTATTATCTACCTGATCATAGAAAAATTGACTTTATGAAATGTTATAACATGTCACAAGTGTTTTCTGTCTTATCACTAGCTGCCAGGGGACTGGGATGATAGCTTGGCTGTCTGAGTGCCTGAAAGGCAAGTGCAAGAACCCAGGTTTGAGACCTGGTACTGCATGCTGGGCCAGCCCCAGAACATGGGCACTCTGTGCCAGCCTCAGAACCAAGCTTGGTGGTGCATGCCTGTAATCCCAGTGCTGGGGAGGCTGACACAGGAGTATCACTATAGTCTGAGCTGCATACTGAGACTCTGTAACAAATAATAAATAAAAGATGAAAAAAAAAAAGTTGTCTGCTCTTTCTGTGATCCTGCCCCAGTTTTACAACTGACTTGAAGTGTATTTAAAAGTGTACACTAAGCCATGCAATACACAGTCTGCTTGAAAGGATGGATGATTCATTCTGATAGATAATTGATTTTATTCTAAATAGCAGTCGAGTGTTGTACTGACAGCACCATCTGTTCTCATTAGTCAACATTCTCAACTGCCAGCAATGTAAATGCATTATATTTTGAAAGCAAGACTTAGAGAACTTTCAGCAGGATGACACACTCAGATGATGCGCTTGGTGCCCTTCGGCCATCCCAAGAGGAAATGATGGCTAAATTCTAACTAAAGAAAAACTAATCAAAAAAAAAAAAAAAAAGCAAAAAAGATAGCCCTAAGTATCAAATTAAGAAAACAAAAAGAACCATAGTTTAAAGTAAAGGTAACTAACTTTATGTTCTCTTATGAGAAATTTATGTCGAGATCATCCCTGAGATTCAGGGTCTAAGTTTATAATACTCAGTGGAAGAGATAGGTGAAAGTCATATGAGGTACACAGTCAAAAACCTGATGGCCTAACTCTGGATCAGAAATAACTCTATGTATCAATGTGGACACTAGGAAGCTTGAGGTAGGACTTAGATTTCTGGTGAAGGTTGATTTTTTTGCTTTAATCTTTTATTTTATTTATTTATTTGGTAGAGGGTCCTCTACACAGCTCAGATTCATAGTGATCCTCCTGTCTCCACCTCCCCAGTGCTGAGATTACAGGGGTGCACCGGGCCAGCACAATGAGCATGGGGTTCCTAGGGATGGCACAAGGGATCTAACTGGGGACTTTGTTCTTGCCAGGCAGGCACTTAGACCACTGAACTAGCTCCAAAGCCCAAAGATTGATTTTTGACAGATCAAATGCCTAGTTAAGCACTGCACTTGGTTTGGGGCCCAAATTTGCAGTATGTGCTCTCTATTGATGTTCTGAGTTAGCGAAGAGAGAAACTTGGAAGTCCATCTCTACGCCAAGAGCTAACAGTTGGTAAGCACATCATGTGAAAGACTAGACCTCAAAGAGAAGTCATGGCTCAGAGAGTCAAGGAGTAGATGGTAAAATATAATTTTAAGTGAATAGATTAAGAAACAAAATAAGATTCATAGCATGAGATAAGAAAAACATGAAATTCATGAACCTATCAGTTGTGTGGGCCTCAGGAGGGAGCGCCTCCCACACCCTTGCATCCTGGGGCTTACTGGGTTCAGAAACAGGAAGCCAGGAGCAAGACAAGAAATGCTAACTTACAGTGGGTGATTGATAATTACAGTGAATGTTTAAATATTTTTTTAAAATATTACATAAAAGAGCCAGCTCAGAGACCAAAGCCCCTGCTTAGGAAGAGCACAGCTGTAGGGATTTGATCCCCAGTGTGCTGCGCAGGCCCCGGCTCCAGGGCATGCTGAGACATCAATTGAGACTGGGCGTGGTGGCGAGCACTGGTAATCCCAGGGCTTGGGAGGCTGGGAACAAGGAGATCATTGAGTCTGATCTGTGTAGTGAGACCTTGTAAACTCTGTACAAAAATACATTTAAAAAAAGGCATTACATAAAAAGCATGAATTCCCCTCATAACACACCCCTTTTCCTTGAACACACTGTATATTCGTACTTCAATGTTTGTGAAACATTTCTGGGAGTCTTTTTTCCTTAAGTATCTTTAGGAAGTAGAAAAAAATATATAAGGATGGTGGGTGAGACGACCCAGGGCAGCCGGATCCTGAATAGACCCAAACTGCAGGCTTGGTGTGGAACCTTTCAGCAGAATTCCCTGCAAAGAAGCTAGAGGCAAGACCCACACAGCTGATTCAGGAAGAGAACATCTTGCCAGAGTGACACAAAGGATTCAACTACAATGGATGCGGCAGGAAGAAGTGGAACACAGCAGCCAGACCCCAGCCAGATCCAAGCAACACCCACCTGGAGGAATTTGAACTTCATAGACCCAGACCTGGTGCTAAGGTAATAACTCTGTCTAAGCTCTACACCAAAGGTCAAAAGACAGTGGTATACAAAATGACAAAGAGAAGGAACAAAATGAAGTCTAAGGCCCCGAGTCCACCCAGTACAAATGCAGAACACACTAGCATAGAGGAAAATGGAGATCACACACCTGAAATCTCTGAAATAATAGCTTTGGAAGTAAAAAAACAACTGCAGAAAGGTATAGAAGATATCGGATCAGAAATAATTTCTGAACAAAAAAAGGCAGTAATCACTATAATCGAAGAAGTACTAAGTGCTTCTAAAGAATGCATTGATAAAAACAATAGGGCAAAATATGAAAATGATGGAACCACTGAATAAGCAATATAGGAAAGAAATAGAATGTATGAAACAGATTCAAAAGATATACAGGAAATTAAAGCCTCAATCACAAGCTGGCAAAACCATTTGAGTGAAAGTGAAAATAGACTTTCAGACCTTAAAGACACCATTGCAGCTAGTGAAAAAGTATGAAAAGATCTCTTAAAAGCAACTAGGATGCAGGAAAAAATAATTCAATACCCACAAAATGATGCAAAGATGAACAATGTGAGACTAATTGGTATCAGTGAGAAGGAAGGAGTCAATACAAATGATATAAAAAGAGTATGGGCAGAAGTAATAGCAGAAAACTTCCCAAATATGGGGCAACAATCTGACATTCAGTAACCGAAGCATATAGAACTCCGAATAACATCAATCCAATTAAAACCACACCCACACCCAGACATATACTAATCAAGATCCCAGAAATTCAGCACAGGAACACTATACTAAAAGCCACCAGAGAAAAGAAACAGATCACATTTAAAGGAAAACCCATCAGAATAACGGCAGATTTCTCTTCACAAACCATCAAGTCACGAAGAGCATGGAGCAAACTACTTCAAGTATTTCAATTTGGAAAGTTTGAATTGTCACCTTGTCTCTACCAGTCTTTCCAAATGCCTCATGAACTTATTTCCTTAGAATTTTCAAATAAAAGAGAGCTTTTGCCAGTAATATTCTCACCCCTAACACTGAACGGCACCTGGAGGAGCTGTGGTGAGCCATTTCAGTGCCAAATTTGAGACTCACGTGGAGCCTTTGATATGTTTATATATTCAGCTGGAATAGTGAACATATTCATATGCAGAGTATGATTGTGTCCCCTTTTAAAAATTGGGGAAGAGAATGTAACAGAGTATCTTCCATTTAAAAAGTAAATGACTGTCCATGGTGGGCAATCCCTATTTCCTAGGGAATATTGGAGTGTTATCTTTTCGTGCAAAAATGACCCAGGTTTTGTAGATTGTTTAGATTATCTCATCCATTGCAAATCTAGCAAGCATGCATATTCCACATACATTGTCAGTGTTTAAGAGCTGGACTAGTGGTTTATAATAGGCACTGTAGCACAGGACCTGTCAAAGAGATGCTGGTGTAAATCAAAAAGAAAACCTGTTCTTGAGATCAGAAACTGGAAAAGGTAGCAGGTGTTTCACTTTTTTGCAAGTATTTTGCATAAATATACTAATATTTTAAGTAGCATTAGTTTTAAAAACTGGAGAAATGTATTGTGATATACTGTGATATTTAGAAATTACTGTCCTTCAAACTACTTTTGTTTTAAAATATTTTGGCTTTAGAATAATGTGAATGTCTCCAAATATTTTATGTATTTGGGAAGTTTATTAAATGGGAATAAAATAATAGATTTGAGTCTAACCTGGGAATATGGGAAATTTTTTGTTCAGTTTTGGAGGAATTCAGTTCACCTTTTATTGAGAAACTGTTGTTACTAAATAAACATGTACTCAATAAATGTTTAGTTTAAAAAAAGTAAAGAAAAAAAATTCCAACCCAGACAGGTATACCCTGCAAAACTCTCTTTCAAGTATAATGGAGAAGTGAAATACTTCCATGACAAAGAACAAATAAAGAATTTCATGATGACAAAGCCAAGTCTACACAGACTACTAAAT
>NW_004524767.1:4249941-4250908 GCF_000260255.1 Octodon degus | reverse complement strand
AGAAACTTTAAAAAGTATATTTCCATTTTCTGTTGACTTTATATTACTTCTTCCCTGTCTTTTATACACACATACACACACACACATATATATATGAAAAAATACGTGTATAGTCCAACATAAGATTGGTACTATTTCATAGAAGTCTTCAATGACCTTTAAGTAAGGGTTCATCTAATATATTTTATATAGCGCTGCATAACTATCATACTGAGAGCTCCTTATTGTTTATCCAGGAGCATGCTGCAACTTCTCCTGCCTTTTGAGTTATGCTCTTTGTTATTTCCTATATGCTACTTCTTCAGGTATTAAAATATTTCCAGTTTATATAACTAGAAAATCTTACTTCTGTTTTCAAAGGTGTGTTTGCTAAGTATAAAATTCAAAGAGGACAGATCTTTTCTTTCAGTCCTTTTATTAGTCTAGTTTCTTATACACTTGATCCTTTTTTTCTTTCTAATGTGGAAGAAGATCTTATTAAATTTTGTTATTCCATAGCTAATATTTTTATGTATATGCTTATATGATTTTTTTGTTTATAATAAGTTTTGGACAATTTCATTTTTGTGTATCTTAGCATGATTTCATTTAAATTTCTTGTGCAAAATGGTTCATTTTTCTTGGAAATGTGGTATTATGAGTTGAACTAAATTCAGAAATTTTAAATCTTTAAATATTTATTGCCTATTCCTTTCTACTTTGAGAATTCTAATTATATGAACATAAGTTTCTTGGTTTTGACACAGTGAACTATTATGACTGATCTGTAAGCAGTCCTAGCCCAGTCCCGGTGAGTGTGTGGGAGAGCTTCTGGCTACTCTGCGCCAGTGGGACCTACTGGTCCCAGCCCAGGCACAGCGTGGGTGAGAACCTCTTCCACCCCATTAGGACACCCCCCACCACTCCGCAGCAAATCCCCTACCCTGTCTGCCCTGCAGGAATTTCTGCCATTTTCCAGGAACCCCCA
>NW_004524767.1:4242494-4243440 GCF_000260255.1 Octodon degus | reverse complement strand
GGACTCATACAGGACATTTTGGGATCCAGACCCTCAGCTGGAGTCTTGGGTCTTTAGAGTGTACGGATTTTTTGAATTCTTTGTATATGATTATTTGGGTAATTCATTATAAAATAATCTTTAATTAAGTGTCCTATACTGTATTGTTCCCCTTGCAAAAACACCAAACAATGACAATCCCTAAAGAGTTAAGAGAAAGTCTCAAAAAGGTGCCCCTGATAATTTCAAATCTCCATTTATCCCCTGGGGAATATGCAAAATTAGTTATTGTAAATTTGTGATCTTCAACAGGTTTTGGATTGCCTAACCCTTCTCTGGAAGCTAGGACAGTCAATCACCCAGTAACAGGAGACCGGTACACGGACTGCCTGAGATGAACAACAGGACATAAGAGGGGTTCATTACACATGTGTCCAGTTTTCTTGCAGAACTTTATGGGTCTTGGATTTTCCCTTGAATAGTTTGCAAGTGCATAAAGCCATGTCAACTGCAATAGTTGTTGTTTTGGTCTGTTCTTTTTTTTTTCCTCAGCCTTTTTCTTTTACCCTCCTCCAAATCCTGATTGTCAAACTTAGAAAAGGTTGTGTCCAACAATTGGGTCACAGGCCGAAGGCCCCATTTATCAACCTCCCAAGGTATGTTGAAAACATTGGGTCTGTCTGAAGTGCTAGAAAACAATTGCAGGAGACTCATATTCCCTAGGAGACAGGTAAGCATCTGAGGACAGGATCAGCAAAAATATCAATTTGCTCTTCCTAGGAGACCTCTTTAAGTACCATGGTTCTTGGCCCTTTCCAGAGATAAAAAGTCATAAAAGCCTGAACATAATGGATTTCATAGCGCTTTTCTTGCCTTTTGCAAAAGAGCTCTAACTGAAGAATAGTAATGTAATTTAAATTGCCATTCTCTACCCATCTATTGCTATTTCCTGGCTCATCCTAATGGT
>NW_004524767.1:4238964-4239894 GCF_000260255.1 Octodon degus | reverse complement strand
GTACTGACATTTCTCATGTAAATTGCAAACAGAGAAGTCAAGATGTGAGGAGTCTTTCATTCAAGTAGACTCCACTCATGGGATGGAAATGGCACCTGTGTCCAATGTTTCTAAGCATTGTTTAACTCCCACACCCCATGTTCCAGTTTATGGGGTAAAGCTTCTAACCAGGAAAGGCAAGCTAGGGTGTGAAGCTGCTTCTTTCCTCTTCATGTACCTAGTTACCAAAGCTGAATTAGCATTTAGGAGACTTTCTCCATTGTCACTTCCCCCCGCCCATTACAGTCATCATTCAGGGGTAGCCCGATCTCACAGAGAAGCAAGCTATAGAGAACAGTGGGAATCTCTCTGTGTGAACTGAATGACAAGATTTGCAGCTGTGTGTGAAGAAGTCCAAGCCTTTTCATAGTTCAAGAGCAAATTCATAAATAGAGGTGGAGCTGCTGCTGAAAGACAATTGGGAGATTGATTCTTTCTTGGAGATACGAATTAAAGTACAGGGCAACTAGATTTCCAGAGAGAACATAGGGAACCAGCATTTCAAAGGAGCTGAAATTTGATTAGTCTACAGAATCTCTTATGCCTCAGGGCACTTTTAAAAATGATAATGCAATCTACCAACAATTAAAAAAGTTTAACAGGTGTAGTCAGACAGATAGTGGAACAAAACACTGTTTCACTGTTCTACTCAGGGAGTATGTTTACTACCTTCAAGTAGCACTGGGGTCTTACCTTGTCCAGAGTAAATGGACAGGTAAAGAAATCTAAGTATTTTCACACAGGAAATATTTAACAGTCGAAGTGAATGTGTTCTCATTTACCAACATTGATCTTACAAAGTTGAATGAATACATGGACATGCAAAATTCAGAAACAGATTACTATCTTAGTAAAGAAAGTAAAATCTGACCCAGTCCAAGCCCAGGCCCA
>NW_004524767.1:4236452-4237004 GCF_000260255.1 Octodon degus | reverse complement strand
CAAAACAAAAAAGAAAGTAAAATTTAATGGGGAAATAGTGGAACAAGATCTCAAATTTATGAGTAATTCTTATAAAAAGTGATGTGAAATTATTTTGAAAATAATGTGTTTCTTTTAAAATCTCTCAGTGCTAATTGAATTTCATATATATTAATATTGAAATTGATATTCTATAATTTTATTAGTTCTCTGTAGATATGAAATGTTGCATAGTAAAAATAAAGACATTATCTTTGAAGGATTCATTACTTCTAAGAATGCGGGCTGACTGGAACTGGCATTTTTGATCTCTAGCTTTCAAGTCTGATTTTTTCCAGGTAGGACTTATTTTCAGCAAGAAAGATTAATATCAACATAGCAGAAACATGCCACATGTCCACCAAAAAGATAACAGTTAAACTACAGAATAATCACACAATGGAATTTTAAAACTTTCCAATATGATGTAGCCACATGTTAATATGAATTAATGTTAAAATTACTGAAACTCATCATGGCAAACACAAGTTGAAATGTATCAGTGGATTATATATCTACATATCTATCTATATA
>NW_004524767.1:4235131-4236352 GCF_000260255.1 Octodon degus | reverse complement strand
ATGTAGAATGGTACAGTTTACTTCTTAATATATTTATTAAGCAGATGTTTAAATATAAATCTGCAGCAGTTCCTCACTAAAATGAAGGAAGGAAAATGGCAAATTAATGAATGACACTTTACGATTGTTTATTTTCACAGTCTCTACCACTCAAGAATGTATTTGAAAAAACACCAAGGTTTTTTTTTGTTTTGTTTTGTTTTGTTTTTAATATGGTTTGCTGTATACCCCCAGAGGTTTTCCAACTAGTGGTTATGACACTGTCCAAAATTGAAATGTTTCGCTTCAGTTTAAATCAATATAAAATGTAGGATTTCATATTAATCTATTTCCAGCTAATTTACTGCACTGGGCTGTGGCTGAAAGTGTCCACAGATGTTGACACTGTTACCCTGAGTGGTAAACATTGACAGTAGCAGAGCCTGCGTGGATCAGCAAATCTCTCCTGCAATTTTAAGAACGTCAATTTACTCTGAAGATTAAAATTATATTTTGGCTACTTCCTTGTAACTCTCTTGTCAAAGTTTGTGCTGTCTTCCCAGGCTTTCCCACCTGCTGGGGAGGGGGAAGGCCCCCTCTGGTCCCTGGCCTGAGGGCTGCACCCCAGGGCCAATCTTTCCTGCACTGACCAGAGCGTGCTTGTGCTGATCTACTCCATGGCCTTAAATAACCTTGTTAGTGGTTTCTACATGGGGACTGCATCACATGCCTGCAGTTTAATGAGTGAACTCTGGGACTCGCACTGGTATTGGAAGCCTCTGAGATGATTCAGCACCTGCCAATCATTTCTGTCAATCTTGCTCTGAGACCCACTGAGGTACTTCAGGAGCCTCTCAGGACAAGATGGACTTCATTTGCAATCCAAAGCCTGGTGTTTCCCTGTCTTCCCAACCTCGCATTTCTCTTCTGGACACCTTTTATGTTTCTGCTGGCCTGGACCTGAGGACATTTTCCTGTCATACCAATAGATAGAGTTTGCTTTTCTCACACCACTGGGTGTCCACTTACAAGTTTTCACTCACCACGTGGGGATCCACCATAGCCTGCCTATCTCCAATATTGCCAAGAATGCTAAATGTATGCATATTTAACTTTTACCAAATACATGCGTGCTATCATTTTATACATGTCATTTAAACATCAATTGGGTTAGGTTGTTCTTCTTGTAGGCTATACACATATCAATTTTTTTAGAAGCCCACCTTATCTTCTGACTCCACT
>NW_004524767.1:4233152-4234130 GCF_000260255.1 Octodon degus | reverse complement strand
AAAATACTTTTAAAGTTAACATAACAGCACTTCTAGAGTTAAAGTGATATTTCTAAAGATTACTAGGGAAGTAGACACCACGCTTCTCCTGACAGATGGGATTTCTGTCTCTATTCTTCTCTTCCTAAGGGATCTTCTGCCTTGGCGCACTGCTAGCTATTCCCTGAGATCCTGCCTACAGTAAGTTCTCTTAATGGATATTTGGCTCCAGAACTCATGATTCTCTTTTTTATTCTTATGGTTACTTAGAAATTTTTTATTTTCATCTTTGGGTTTCTGGAAAAATCTTACTCATCACTTAAGAACTAGATGATAAAATTGATCATTACACTTGGGGAAACTAAGCTCTCCAAGTTTATCAAATGGTGCTTATAATAGGAAACCTGATACATAATTTTTAGTCATTACCTCAATATAATAGTAGTAGTGAGCTGTCTCTCCTCTCTCTTTGCTCCTCTCTATCATTCTCAGCTTGAAAGCTCTACCATGCTTTATTCTTTTGAGCTGTGTCTTATTTCTCTTGACCCTGCATTTTGACATTCTTTTCTTGGCCTTCTGACTTGATTTGGAAATCGTATCCTCTTCTATAACTTAAATTATAATCCATATGATGTTACCAGAGCATATATGTATATTACAAAGGTAAAATGCATACATAGGGACAGGACATAGATGGACTTTGCATTTGAAACTGCAACCCAGGGACTGCCCGGGCCGCCGGATCCTGAAGATACCCAGAACCCAGGCCCGGCATGTAAGTGAGACCATGCGGGGCTGCCAGATTCTGAATAGACCACAGCACAGGACCGGCATGTGAATGAAACCTCCCTGGGCCCACTGGATCCTCATTCAACCGAGAGTGCAGGACCAATGTGGAACCTTCAGCAGAACTCCCAGCAAAGAGGCTAGAGGCAAGACCCATCCACTGATTCTGGAAAAGAACATTTTGCTAGAGTGACACAAAGGGTTCAACTACAA
>NW_004524767.1:4227222-4230115 GCF_000260255.1 Octodon degus | reverse complement strand
TATCTTTGACTTACAATTTATTTAAAAGGCATTATATATCTTCTCTTAGTGTTAGAAACTTTAAAAGTATATTTCCATTTTCTGTTGACTTTATATATTACTTTTTCCCTGTCTTTTATACACACACACACACACACACACACACACATATATATGAAAAAAATATGTGTATAGTCCAACATAAGATTGGTACTGTTTCATAGAAGTCTTCAATGACCTTTAAGTAAGGGTTCATCTAATATATTTTATATAGTCCTGC
This sequence comes from Octodon degus, assembly GCF_000260255.1. Taxonomy (NCBI): domain Eukaryota; kingdom Metazoa; phylum Chordata; class Mammalia; order Rodentia; family Octodontidae; genus Octodon; species Octodon degus. The sequence continues at coordinate 4,229,856 of NW_004524767.1, read as the reverse complement.
ATATCTGTCATATTGAGAGCTCCTTATTTTTCATCCAGGAGCATACTGCAACTTCTCTTGCCTTTTCAGTTATGCTCTTTGTTATTTCCTATATGCTATTTCTGCAGGTATTAAAATATTTCAAGTTTTTATAACTAGAAAATCTTACTTTTAGTTTTTTAAAGGTATGTTTACTAAGTATAAAATTCAAAAAGGATTGATCTTTTTTTTCTGTCTGTTCTTTAATTAGTCTAGTTTCTTACACACTTGGTCTTTTTTTTTCTTTCTAATGTAGAATAAGATCCTATTTAATTTTGTTCTTCCATAGCTAATATTTTTTATGTATATGCTTATATGATTTTTTTGTTTATAATAAGTTTTGGACAATTTCATTTTTGTGTATCTTGGCATGATTTTATTTAAATTTCTTGTGCAAAAGGTTCATTTTTTCTTGGAAATGTGGTATTATAAGTTGAACTAAATTCAAAAATTTTAAATCTTTAGATATGTAATGCCTAAAAAATAAATAAACTACAACCCTGATACATTACAAAATATTTATTAAAAAAAACACAAGTCCAAAACTACAGTAACTCAGGTTCTTAGCTATCCTCTTCTAAATCCACAAGCTCCTTCCTTTCCCACTAACCTCTGATCTTGGAATTGTCACAACACCTGTCCAAGAGGAAACAGCTACTCTGCTCTCTCCCTTTTGAATCATGAGTTCAGGTCATTGCAATGTTCTGCCTAGAACTTTTTCCATCTCTCAAGTTTTGCCACCTTGTCATTTAAGTTTCTTGAATATAATATCCAGTGATGATGGTAAGTGACTCCTCTAAAAGGAAAAGTGGGTATGCCAAAGTTTCATGCTTCCTTTGGAATGATTTTGAAACTGTTACACTGGCTGGACCTTTCCGGGTTGTCTCTTGCCAATGCTGCCAAAATTGCCATTGTCTCCCTTTCTACTTCATTGTACAGGAAATGAACATTTTATTTTCTTGAATCTAACTAACACTTGTTTGACCCTAGGACATTCTATGTGCTGCTACTTTCTGTTAGAATAGCTTGCCATTCTTCTTTGTTATGACTGAAAAATATAGTAAATGTTTAAGATTTTTTGAGATAATACTCTTTTATAAATCTTAAATGCTTCTTGGTATAACTAATTTTTAAGTAAGATTCTGGTACAATTTCATGACTGCTCTAGGAATCTTTCTGTCATAGTCCAGGCTAAGGTAGTTCCTATTGTGGCTAGCCCATTCTCTATTTCCTATCTTACAATACTTACAGTTTTTAACATTGCTGTTTTCTTGACTAAACTTTAATCTCCAAACAATGCAAGATTGTATTTATCTTATTTGTAGTTAATCATCTAGTTCCTAAAGTTTTCTGCAGTACATGGGCAATACTTACACACTGTATCAATAAGAAGTATTTGATTCAACTTCAAACCAAGTGTGACTAAAACAGATAAAGAAGGTCACCACATGCTTCTTAAGGGAAAACTTTAAAAGGAAGAGACAACAATGATAAGTATATATGCTCCCGATGTAGGAACACCCAATTCCATGAGACAATTTTAATACACATGAAAAATCAAATGAGCAATGACATAATTGTACTAGGCAATTTTAATACCTCACTGATACAGAGAGATAGATCAACTGTGTAAAGGAAACAGCAAAACTTTATAAACACAAGGAAATTAAGTAATACTCTCATGAACAATCAGTGGGTCACAGATGACATTAAAGAGGAAATTAAACAGTATTTGCCATCAAAACAAAAATGCAGACACAACCTACTGGAACCTGTGGGATGCAATAAAAGTTGTCTTAAGAGGGAAAGCTTTAATGAGAAATTTTCACATCACAAAGACAGAAAGAGGCCAAGTAAACAATGTTGTGCTGCACCACAGGCACCTAAAACAGGAAGAGCAAGTGAAGTCCAAAGTTCAAAGAAGGCAGGAATTTATAAAGATCACAGCAGAAATAAAAGCAAGGGAGACAGGGAAAATGATACAAAAAATGAATGAGTTAAAGAGTTGGTTCCTTGAGAGAATAAATTAAATTGATAAATTCCTATCCAATCTCTTCAAAAAAAGGAAAGAAAAATTCAAATTTATGCAATAAGAAATGAAAAGGGTGAAATCACTGTAGACCTTACAGAAATTCATAAGATAATCAATACCTATTTCCAAAATCTTTACCCTCACAGGAAGAAAATCAAAGAAAAAATGGATATTCCATTGCCATTCAAACATTGTAGGTGTGTGAATTGAGCAAAATAATCCAGTATAGTCCAGTAGCCCATAATAGTAGTGGGTTATCTGAAGAACTGGCAATGTGAGAAGTTGTTGACTTGAGCCTTTTACAGCTCAGCATATTAATATGGCTTTACTTTTTATACCTCGTGTTTATACTATTCTGTTGAATGGTTAAGACCAAGATAAAGTAAGACCTATATAACAAGAAATGTAACTTTTGTAGCTGGCAAGGTCAGTCTAATCCTCCCAGGATTTACCCTGAAACCCTGTACAGCATTTAAGGGGGATTTAAGGGGGATATAAATGAAAGACCATTCTGTGGAGAAAAATAGCTTATCTGTATATACATCTGTATATAAAAAATAGGATAGATATACAGCTACTTGCTC
>NW_004524767.1:4223137-4227112 GCF_000260255.1 Octodon degus | reverse complement strand
TATGAATAACTACTATGAAGACAACAGTATGCAATGTATTAATTATTTTAACTGTCCTCCTAACCTGTTTTGAAATTGTCTCACTGCTATTTCTTTCTCAAGAAAATTAATTAGAAAAACAAAGATAAAATGGACAGATTCCTAGATACTTACAAGCTATCAATGCTGAATCAAGAAGATATAAAAATTCTGAATAATCCAGTATCAGTGAATGAGATTGAAATTGTAATAAAAAATCCTACCAACAAAGAAAGTCCCTGGTCTTTGTGGATTCACAGCTGAATTCTACAAGAAATTTAGAGAGGATATAAAGCCAGCCCTACTAAAACTCTTCAATGAAATTGAAAGGGAAGCGATGCTTCCAATCTCATTCCTGGAGGCAAGTATTACTCTGATAGAAAAATCAGAGAAAAACTCAACCAAAAAAAGACAACTACAGACCAATCTCCCTAAAGAACACAGACATGAAAACCTTCAAAACAATACTAGCAAACAGAATGCAGCAAATAATCAAGAAGGTTATACATTGTGGCCAAGTGGGATTCATCCCAGAATTACAGGGATGGTTTCATACATGTGAATCCATAAATGTAATACATAACATCAACAGAGCCAAAGATAAAAACCACATGATAATCTCAACAGATATAGAAAACGCTTTTGACAAATTCCCACATTCATTCATGATAAAGGGAAAAAAGTAAAGAAAATTGGAATAGATGGTCTTTACCTCAACCTAATAAAAGCCATTTATGACAAACCAACAGCCAGCATCGTACTAAACAGACAAAAATTGAAAGCCTTCACTTTAAAATCAGGAAAAGACAAGAACGTCCACTGTTACCACCCCTGGTAAATGTAGTTCTGGAAGCACTATTTAGAGCAATTAGACAAGAGAAAAAAATACAAGGAATAGTGATTGGAAAGAAAGAACTGAAATTATCATTATTTGCAGATGACATGATACTGTACCTAGAATTTCCCAAACACTCCACTAACAGAATTGTAGGTTTAATAACCAAATTCAGTAGGGTAGCAGGATCAAAGTCAATCATCAGTGTCAGGGTTATATCTCAGTGGCATAAAGGTCTTCCAGGCAAGTGTAAGGTCTGGAGTATGATCCCAGTACAAAAACAATAAAACCTCAACACTCAGAAATCAATAGCTATTCTATACACAAACATTGAATGCATGAGAGAGAAATTATGGAAACCATATCTTTCAAAATAAAATCTTAAAAAATGAAATATTTATGAATCAATATCACAAAAGAAACAAAAGATTTATACAACAAAAATTATAGTACTCTGAAAAAAAGAGATTGAATAAGATTTCACAGAATTGGAAGCTACTCCTTGCTCCTGGATAGGAAGAACCAACATTGTGAAAATGGCCATACTCTCAAAATTGTTACGTAAATGTAATGCAATTCCAATTAAAATACCATCAGTATACCTCACAGATCTAGAAAAATGATCCTAAAATTCATCTGGAATGAAAAGAGATCTAGAATAGCAAAAGAAATCTTAAAAATGGAAAGGCAGGAGGCATCACAATCCCTGACTCAAAGTTATACTATAAACCTACTATGATAAAATCAGCATGGTACTGGAAAAAAGAAAAAGACCTGAGAATCAGTGGAACAGATTATAAAATGAAGACAAAACTGCAACACACACAGCTACCATATCTTCATTTTATAACCTGCAACACACACAGCTACCATATCTTCATTTTATAATCTGCAACACACACAGCTACCATATCTTTGACAAAGAGGCTAACATGTTCACTGGAAAAAATATAGGCTCTATAATAAATGGTGCAAGAAAAAGTCTTTCCACAAGCTGAAGACTTAAAATAGACCCATGCCTATCACCATGCACAAGACTAAAGTCAAAATGGACCCAAGATTTAAATATTAAAAGACAGACACTAAATCTTCTGGAAGACAAAGTAGGTAGAAATCTTAGAGACATAGGGATAGGTACAGAGTTCATGAACAAAAATCACACTACATGGGAAATACTTCACAGAATCAACACTTGGGGTCTAATGTTTTTGAAAAGTTTCTTCACCTCAAAAGAAATCACTAAAAGAGTAAATAGAAAACCCACAAATTGAAAAAAAATATAGCAGACTGTCCTTCAAAAGACCCCTATGTAGAACATATAAAGAATTGAAAAGCCTACAAAAGTCAAAGATCCAATACAAAAATGGTCAACTATGATGAATATAAACTTCACAAATGAAAAGATATAAATGGTAAAAAATATATGAAATAATGTTGAACACCATTTGTCATTCAAAAGATGCAAATTAAAACAACGCTGAGATAGCATCTTGTGCCATAAAGAATGGTTATCATCAAGAAGTGAACCCGTAACAAATGGAAAGGATGTGGGGAAAAAAGAACACTTCTCCACTGTTTGTGGGAATGTAGACTGGTGCAATCACTATGGAAATCAGTATGGAGATTCCTCAAAAAGCTAGGATTGGAGGTCCCATTCAAGCCAGCTATTCCCCGAGTAGGGATTTTTTTCAACAGAACTGAAATCCTTATACCACAGTGCTTTATGTGCACCCATGTTTGTAACAGTGCAATTTGTCACAGCTAAGTCTCGGGAACAACTCAAATGCCCACCAACTGAGGAATGGATGAAAAAGACATGGCAATTTTACATAATGGAGTATTACTCACCTATAAAAGTCAGATTAATTTTAGGCTTTTGTAGATAACTGAATGCAACTGGAGACTCTATTTGTAAGTGAAATAAATCAAACCCACATGTGCAAACATGTGTGGCTAGTGTGAGAATCTGAGAAAGTAAATATACTCTGCACGGTGTGATACATGTTGTGAAAGGGAAAGAATTTGTTCAGTGGGAACTGGAATGAGGAACAGGACAAAAAAAGGAAAGGAAAAAGATATATTTATATATTTAAGGATAATTTGGATAATTGTACTGCTAATTTCTGTTGGTCTTTTGAAAGAAGTTAATGCTTAATTATTTTTCTCTTTTTAATTTCTCATAACTTTTTTGTTGTTTTGTTTTGTTTTATAAATAAGTCTTGCATCTTTGTATCTGGTAACCTAAACAAGTAATTTGAAGATAATATCATGCAATACAGCAACCATTGTTGAATTCCTATTACTTTGCTTAGGGAAATTTTGTATTGTTTCTAATGCTGGCTTTTTTATTTAACATTTTTTATTTTTTAATTTTTTTATAATTTTAAGTATTTGATTAACTGAAGAACTATGAGAAAGACTCTTAGGTTTATTCTGAAGAGACAGGACACCCCAAGCCAGGCAAGGATTCCTCCTAGGTGGGCGCCAGGGCCAGCAGGAGCCCACGGAGTGCAGACCTACAGCGAGCCGCTCCTCCAGGTCGGGCCAGTCCTGTCTGCACGCACTGCAGGTACAGCCGAGCTGCGGCCAAGGATCCCAGTAGAGCTTGGATCTGGTTTCTCACCCTGCTGCACCCCTGGGCCCCTGAGCTGCAGCCAGAGAGCACCGTGGCGCTGGAGCGCTCAGGCCCAGATTGCGGTGGCTCTGTCATCCTTGTGTCCTGTGGTCTTGGTGCCTCCTGCGCCACGATGAGGACTGTAAGCGCAAAGAAGGAGAATGAGCCAACGCCACCTGGAAGCTGCACTCTAGGAACACAGAGGCCCGGGCCCCTCCGGGACGGCTGCACAGTCGACAGCAGCTCACTGAAAACGTCGTGAGTGGGCATCGCCGCTGCGGGGGCGGAAGCGCACCAGCCTTGCACTCTGCTCCAGACACCCGGTGGGCGGGACGCGCACCGGCCGGCCCTCGCCTGGAGAGGACCACAGCGGCCCGGGCATGTGCCAACGCGTTCAGATATGCTGGCAGCCTTACCAAGAGCCATTGAGGTGATTTTTCTGAAGGCACTTCATTAGCCTGTGGTTCACAGTCATGCTTCTCCGCATCCTGTGGTGTAACTCTTCTCT
>NW_004524767.1:4212541-4223037 GCF_000260255.1 Octodon degus | reverse complement strand
TTTAAAAATATGTTCAGATAAATAATAGAAGATGCCAGAAGGAAATTTAACATGTAGTAACCATGCAATAAGTATAAAAGATATGAACTTAGGAACTCATCAATAAATATAATTACTAGAGGTAATCAGAATTACATTTCATTTTCTGATCAATTATTAGAAATCATGAGCACCTTATATATCTTTTTGGTCTAAAAGTTAATGAATTTCTGTATAAATATTATATAAATTATCTTTGAACATCTTAGCATTTAGAAAGGATACTAATTTAGAGGAACATTGGCCTTATTCAATGAACACACATTTATTGTGCAGTAAATATCTGATTTAACTGTATAAAATCTGTTTTATTATCAATGGCCACATTATTATAAATATGCCAGACATGTTGCTTTATGAAAATAAGCAAAATATTGATAACACTTCTTAAAATGTATCTTATCACCTGCCATAATTTAGCATTATTGTCTCATGGTTTATAATTGAAAGCAATGCAACTGGACTTTGACTATGTATACATATTATCTATATTTTTATACAACATCTATATTTGTACTTTTAGTTTAGAACATTAACTTTTCCTAATTATCAATAGTTACAGTTATTAAATTTACCTTCCTTTTCATTGAGCTTCATACTTCTCCCTCCATCACTAATTTACAAGTACCTTGTCAGACAACTTTTGTATAAAAACATTTCAAGTGATGTCTCAGATGCACATTTGACAAAATTAATAATGTGGGATTAACCACCTCAAAGATGATATTGTCAATGTTTTTAAGAACATAATCATAACACCTTGTTTTAGAGCTTGAAAACTTGAGACCAATGGAGATTAACAAAAGCAACAAATAATACCAACTACAAGACATGAAATCAGGTATTTCTTTTCTCAGAGTATAATTTACTTCATAATATTAACTTTTTAAAATAACACTATCAAATACTGATTACAAATGGTTAACTCTTTGTAATGAACTTACTCATCAGCAGTGTAGTCTCTTGCTACAATGTATCCATTCATGTCATTATGAGTTATTTACCTAACATCACTTAGGTGAATCCTCAAGAATCCCAGAACCAGAAACTGGGCAGTGTTTATTCAACTAGTTTTCCGCCAGTTGATCCACAAGGTGGCAGTATAGCATTATTACAAATAATACCCCTGGTGCATATTTTAAAAAAATAAAAAATTTCAAACAGATTGGAAAATTGTTTTGCTTTTTTTCATTTGAGATATCTTAAGGTTAAACAAATTCTGAGTGAATATTCGGCTTCATAAATTGTACAAACAAAGCAAAATGAGTTTGTTTTAGATGTCTGGATAACACAGGCAATCCAAGATTTATTAAATATCCCTTGAATGTTATGAATCCAAATTTAACTTTACTCAAATAGGAAGACAATAGTATGTATGTATGGTCATCTTATTGTTTTACAAAAATATCTTTTGTTGAAAACAGTCATTTATCACGATATAGATAAACATGTCTTAATGATGGTAGTGCTCTAAATTTAAGATTATACTCACAGATTTGTTTATGTACTTCAAAAATTATAAGTAGGAAAAGTCACTCATATAGATTGCAGCTGTAAATCAATATCAAAAATGTATGCTTCTTTCTGAACTGCAATCTTTTAAATACGGATCTTTCAGACTGTATACAACTAAAATGGAAGAGTTCTTGTTTGTTTCATTTTCCAAGCGTAACAGCTTCAAGAGCCAATGGAACTAAGCCTCAGACAGCATTCACTAGGAGAGGTCAGCCTACAGAGGTTCCAAAGTATACCGCAACCATCATCTACGCTGCTGTGATCTAGAATGGTCTTCACCAAGTGACAACCGTCATCTTGAGAGCCCTTGATAGCCAATAGATGAACTATTCCACAGAAATGTGGGTGTAAAAAGAAACAAATACCAGCATTTCAACACAGAAAGGTCACAATTTTTCAGAGGTTTACAATGTTCTATTTCTCATAGTTCTTTTTCTGTTAAGTTGAACTAGAAGAAATATGACCCCAGTCATATATGCTGTCGGCAAAAACGTGCCTGTGGATGAAAAAATATTTCATATACTCACAATACAGTACTCAATAAAATGAAAACAGAAAACTAACAAAATTTCTACTCTGGATCTTTCTTTGCCTTCATTTTTTCCCCTAAATTTTATTCATATTCTGCCTTTGTCATTACTGAGTGCCAAAAAATAGCAGGGGGACTGAGCAGTAAAACATGAAATACTGAGGTCTTCTGAGTTATGTTCTAGATTACCGTAACTATTTTCACTTTTCTCAGGTAAGAGGTATTCCAAAATTCTTTAAATTTTTTTTTCCCATTCAAACCATATTATTCACAAAGACTTCCAGTTAAATTACATGATAATCTTGCTACTGGTTTGGGCCTGAAACCCAGACCTGAGTCACTCTCTCCTCAGACTCATGAGCAAACCAGTCGTCCCCGTCCTGGGGAGCGTGGTGTGATCGCACCGGGAGACGTAGAGCTGGCCGGCAGGAGGACGGGTTCAGCCGTGCGGAGGAAAGGAGACAGACTGGGCGCAGGTAGAGACCTGCGACTGTGTTGGGAGTTTGGATGATTCCTTCCCGCCCCCGGTTAGTTCAGTAGCATGCCGCGGGACCCTATCATCAGGTCCCACTTCTGCTTCAATGAGTTTACTGTGGCTTCTGTCCCTTGAAGCCAAAAGAATTCTGAGTAGAACAGTGCTTCTCAAGAAAAACACTAAATATGTAAAATCCTGCAAATATTTGCAAATAGTACTTTCAAAAAACTATTCTTGACCATATATAGAAAATATTCTAAAATATATAGGGATCATCTTTAAGGTCCTCTATAAATATGATATTTGGAAGAAGTTTTACAGCTCTCAGAAAAGCATATTACAAAATAAAAACATTGATGCATAATTTAAACAAAATTTTCATTTTCTTTATCACAATTGAGCAAATAAACTGGATTCACTACATTTTCCTACATGCATTTGTAGCGTGTTAAGCAGGTCCTTTCAGCCTTCATCCATGCCTCGCTGCAGCCCCCTATCGGTTGTTCCCCGACCTCTCTCCAGTTCTACTTTCAGGTGGCCATTTCATGTACATGAGAAAATATGAGGCAATGCTTTCTTTGTGTGTATATATTTAGGACACAGTCTACAGAGTTTACAGGGTCTCACTACGTAGATCTGACTTGTAGTGACCCTACTGTTTACAGCCTCCCCATTGCTGGGATTACAGGCGCACCACCACTCCCTCTCTCAATTGCCTTCTCAGAGCACCCCGTAGATGGGGCCAGCACGACAGGCCTGAGGATTGAACCCCGGGCCCCTGCATCTGCCTAAGCAGGTGCTTTAATCTGCTGAGCTATCTGACTGGCCCCAAGGCTATGCTTTTCTTTCTGCCTCTTGCTTATTCTGCTTAACATGACGCCCTCCTGTCCATCCATTTCATCCCACTGCTGAATCTGCATCCAGAGGATGAGGAGACAGCTTCATCCTAGAGAGAAACCCAGACCATCGTGCTTATTGGAGCACAGTTCACAATGGCTGAGGTATGGGTCAAGTTAGGTAGCTAACAACAGAGAGTAGATACAGATGCAGATGCAGCTGCAGAGGCAGATATTGATGGGACAGAGGTAGATATACACAATGAACTGCCTTTGGGTCAGCAGGAAGAACGAAATTGTGCCATTCACAGAAAAATGAGTAAAATGAAGGCTTGCATATTCAACTTTGTATCTTTTTGCCCCACACTTCATCCCCCCCCCCAAAGTGTATTAGAAAAAAAAAAATCACTACATAAAAAAGGGAGGCAGAAGGTCAAAAGATAGGAAAATGAGGGCTGGTAAAATCCAACGAGAATTCAGGCAAGGATGGTCATCAGGTAAGCATCAAAGAACACCTGGATGTGTTTATGTGCAGATTCTAGAAAGATAAGTGGTGTCCACTGGTCACAATAAAACGCACTGAGGCCCCTGAATAACATGAACAGGTGACACCACGGAGGGGATTCCAGACAAGGGTCTGTAAAGCTAAAAGTTATGGAAATAATAAGGTTTACTGAAGTAATTTGGGTTTTGTAAGTTAAATTTTATGCATGAGAACGTCTTTTATTAAGGTGACTTTGATGCATCATTTGTTGGTTTTGCTTTTACCTTATTGCGCTCTTGGTCATCACTTTACGTCATACTGGGTCTTAGATTTGCATCATGTTACGTTTAATTGTTTACAGTTCTGGAGTATCTTAAAGTGATGCCAAGTAAATGAAGAAATTAATAAAAAAGAAGGGAAGAAAAATAAAATTGAGATCTTGATAGTTTGTGGGACAAAAAAACCACATGCTACCACATTTAAAATTTTGATGTTAGTGTACCAACTTGGTTGAAAGCAAACTGAATTTAAGAAGATGGCTGAAGCAATTAAGTGAGTAGAGATCAACAGAGTATACTTGTATATTTTGAATTAGGAAGTTGGTACTATTGGTAAGAGACAAAAAGATGACTGCGCTATGGTTATTGATTTTTAAAAGAAATTTTGGTTAAAAAATGATGTCAGAGGAAAAAGGCAAAACATCATCAAAGAGCAGCTTTATAACTGTGATAAATTCTGCATTGTCAGTGCTTACTGCCAATTAAGCAAAAGCCATGAGATAAAAATGCCATCAAACTAAGGGAGATTAATTTTGCCACTTGTGTGAAAGATAAATATTTTAAGCCATACTGATGGGCATTCATAATGAGGTAGAAACAATTCTTGAACTTTTCTCCCCAATTTATTTTTGGTGTTTTCATTAAGTGAATTTACTGAGTCAGAAAACCTGGTAGATTTCTGACTGATATAAGTCCTACATAATGAATTTCAAATGTAATTATTCAGAAAACCTAAATTCTTTATTAGTCTCTCTTTTTAGCTTTCATTTCAAAATATTAACATAATGCTTTCCATTTCTTACAGTCTCATTATTGAACACGAATGACAGTATTCTTTGATTCTATAGCATAGGATTTGTTAATATGTAATCTAGACAAAATTTCAAACCAATGTAAATATTTATTTTGTTTTATGTTGCTAATATGATAAAAAATTTTCCCACTGAAGACAGCATTATTTTTTTCTGGTCTTAAATATACTATACATTTTACTTTCAGAAACTAATATGATGAAGGTATTCTCAAGAAGGAGAAAGCTTATACTATTTTTCTGCTTCAATATGTGCGCACAAATGCGCATGTGTGAGAGACTAGCGCAGCCCTTCACTACCCCGAGCTGTTGTCCACTGCAGGTCTAGCAGGCAGGTAGAGTGGCAGAAAACTAACACAGCGTGGAGATATTTTCGGTTAGTGAGGAAAGAACGAGTAGAGATGATGGAGCAGACTCTTCCGGGCAGCACCAGAATGCTTATCCTCATCCGAGGCCAAAGAAACGCCGAGTCCTCCAAGTAGCATCGGAATATACTTGTAGAAGGCCTTGCCTCCACGTTTCACCAGACCACACACAAGAAAAACGCCGTCGTGGAACTTACAGGTTTTACTCAAAGTGTGTCGAAATCATTAGACTCAGAATTCAGTATGATTGGCTAAAGGAAAATACTTTTTAACGGGAAGCATATAGTAATCATTTTTTAGAGGAACTAAAATCCACATAGCACACTGAGCTGCTGGGGAAAAAAGGCCATATTTTTTAAATAAACTTCATCATGAAATAACGCAGAGAATGAAACCCACGAAATGCTAAGCAGGCGAAGCTTTCCCTTGATTACGTCCCATTAACAGCTTCTCCTCGCAGTCTAGAAGAGAGGGGAAAACCAGTCACAGGCTGGAAACTCCAAAGTGGAGCCCAATAAATTCCTTTTTCTTTATAAATCTATTATCACAGATATTTTCAAACAGCAGTGGAAAAAGGACTAACACAGTAAACCTAAATTACATAAATTCTTAAAGTATTAAAAATTTAACGGGGCTGTAGAGATAGCTAAGCTATCTAAGAGCCTGCTTAGGAAGCACAAGCACCTGGGTTTAATCCCCAGTTCCGAATGCCAAGCCAGCCCTGCTACAGGTGCGCCGTGCCAGCCACCAAGACCAGGAGTGGTGACGCACGCCTGTTATCCCAGCAACTGGGAGGCTGAAACAGGAGGATCATTACAATCCGAGCTGCACAATGAGACCCTGTAACCAAATGCATAAAATTTTAAAAAAAGAAAGAAAAAATAAATTGTCCTAAATTCTTAAACCAGTTAAGGCTGGTTTAAATGGATAACACATTAATATAAACTTAATTAAACAAAAACCTAGGAAATTGTCTTAGCTTGTGGAATTACTTTAAAATAATAGTTTGATTTAAATGACTAAAAACAAAATTCTTCCACTGGTGTCCATTGGGCAAAAACAGTCATAATCTATAGTTTCTACATGATATCTATGTAAATGTTATGAACTGGCACAGTTTTAGAGAAATTTTAGGCATCTTTTTTAAAAAGAGATGAAATAATTTCTTTGTAAATAAATTCCTAGAATCTTCTATTTCTTCAACTGAGAAAAGTAACTGAATTGCAGATTTAAGAATTATGAGTTTCCTTTATATCCACCTTTAAAAGTCGATTTTACAGATTCAGTATTTTTAATGCAGATCCATGTGTTGAAAGCCACCCACAGCGAATTTCGTGGACACCCAAGAGCCGTAAACTGATTTGCTATTTAATGCCTACTTCTTTCTCTTTCTTTCTTTTTTTTTTTTTTTCAGAACCAGGGATTGAACTCAAGGCCTTGCACTTGCCAGGCAAGCGCCTATTCTACCCAGTGCCTACTTGGAAATACATATGTTTAACAGGACAAATTCCCATTTTAGCTATTCTGTCAGAGGAGGCATAGAGGTCAGTAGCTGCGTGACCCCACAACACTCTGCGTATGGCCTCATGCTCTGAGCGCCACTTCAGAGAGTAGCAGGGAGCTTCAGATCTTGGGCTGTGCAGCCCAGTGAGCAGAGCAGCGAGGGCCTACCACGCACCTTCTTTCCCCAGGAAACGAGGATGAATTTCCTGTGACCATGCTCAAATGACCTAGGAAATTACGAGGAGGTAGTCGATATTCCAAGACTCAAGCATCTGGTGTTTGAAAAAAACACAATTGATCTGTGTCCTACTTCTTCAAATTTGTTATCAAAATAATTTAGGCTAAGCTGGATGGCCATATACTTATTCCAGGGCAGAACCGGCCACTAATCTAATTGCTGAACGGGTTCTAAAAGAAGGAAATTCAATCAGGAAAGACTGCTTTTGCATAACAGTGATTTGCAGCCTGCTTACTCCCCAACTGGTAAAAAATGTGAAATCCACGGCTTCGAGAATATGACTTAGTAGTAAGATGGGAAAATATTTTAATAGGAAGAAAAGAGATTAAAAAGGATTCATCAAACTAGAGGAGATATATAATTACCTCTCTTCTTGATAGTAGAATTTGTATAATATTTCTTATTCAAATAAGTAATTCCATTTTTTCCACCACAAACTATTTCAACTTCCTCTGTGTTATGAAGTATCATGCAAGTTGTGGTGTATGTACATTATTTGTACATTGACAAGCATTTCTTCTGCTTGTATCCTTCTGATCCCGGACCTCGTCTTGGCTGCCTACATGATGACATCAGTCCTTGCTACCCGAATCCGGATAGAATGTTTTCTCATACACCTCTCCTCAGTGGGACTGCGTCACCTCATAACACGATGTGCTAAGCTATAACTATATTAAGTGCATAAATCAAAAAATGATTAACTGTAAATTGCAACCTTTTCAGACTTATGACCTATTATAGACTGTTGGAGCTTCAGGTTTTACATACATTTACTAAAAGACTTCTAAAGGAAAAGACTTTACAAGATACTGGACCCAGTAAGCGACTTTATAATTAAGCAATGAAATTTATTTGGAAAAAATGTTTTTCTCATTCCATTATTATGTAATTCTGAGTTTCTCCTAGCTGGCTCCCTCTGCGCTGCCCTCCCTCCCTTCGTCCTTCCTTCCTCCCTCAGCCCCATCTTCCTCCCTGAGTGTCTCCTCTCTCTCTCTCTCTCTTTCTCTCTCTCTCTCTCTCTCTCTCTCTCTCTCTCTCTCCCTCCCTCCCTCTTGTTATTTTCCCTTTTTTCTCAGTATCTAGAAATCACAGATACCTGTGAAAGGGGTCATAGTACAACTGTCCCCACCAAAGTTCTTAAATTTGTACTTTGAACCTCTATAAGAGCCTGAAGAAAACTGTGTGGACTCATCACAGAAAAACACAGAGGAAAATAAATTTTTCTTTCATTATTAGAGAATTAAAAGATTGCTGAAAGTTTAAACAAGAATAGCACACTGAGGAGTTCCTGGGCCCAATCTTTGCAAACAGAAAGGAAGCACTACTGGAGGTCTTTTACATTATTTTAAATTTAAAGGGAAATTATCTTTTCAAGGAAACAGTAGTTTAGTTCATTCCACAAGGAATAGAATAGTACTTAGCCTGAAAATTATTTTTAGAAATATTTTGTGACATCCAGCTTACTGAATTGCATGCATATTGTGTAAAATCATGGTGTAAAAGGAATACCATCTGTTATTCACTGATTCATCCAGAACTTGCTACTGAACAACCACTACGGCCCCACCAAGTGCTGTGCACAAGGGGCATGCTCACTGAGAAGCACAGAAAGAATTTGCTCTTGGAGTCTTGCTCCAGACAAAGGCTTCATCTATTTTCTGTATAATTTTAAATATAGCCTGTGGATGTTAGTATCTTCACAGGCGATCCCAACAAATGTAGTATAAATAATGGATACCCATTTCTGATGACTGTGTACCAGTCATGTTTAGCTAATTACAAGTACAACTCATTTAATTATGAACATTAAATGCAGAAAATGTGTAACAACGACATTATAAAGTATGAATGCATTTGCAACTTTTCCACGGGGTGGGAGGGAGGGGGGAACTATGGTCTGAGATAAGTAAACTGGATTTCTGGATTATGTGGACATAGAAACTCAAATGGCACATTGTGAGCAGGATTGTTAAAATGTTTTTTTATTTATTACTTAACTAAATCACATGAACACTGTTTATAAGGCATGATGTATTTCAGTATAAAAACCCTTTGAACTGGAAACTAACATGCTTTAGATCCAATACTTGAGTGAGAATTACTATTTGCAATAAAATTTTTCCCAACTCTTTACAAAATTCTGGAATTTCATCAAATGCCCCAGCAGATAATGGTATAGTAAAGACTAATCTAGAATGTACAAAAATAATCCTTATGGCTGTTATTTATTAATAATACCAATGTTTCACTAGTATTGCAGTATTACATTAGTAATCGAGATTGTTATTAATAATTTTGGGTATTGCGGAATATTTACCTCTCCTTGATCCAGCTATGCATATGCGCATGCAAAATCACACCTAGGCAGCCATTCACACACAATCCCTTAGAAGTACTGAAAAAGTCAAAGATGGCAGCAGAGGCCAAGGGAAGTGACAAGCAAGAATGGGTGGGAAGTCTTCAAAGCCAACACATGACTCAGAGTTTAACACTCTGGGGACAAGCTTGACCTTCCAGATTGGAAGATACTTTCATTTTCCTTCAAAAATTACTTTTTAAGAAGCTTAAAATACACAAACTGTAATCACTTGAGGTATCATAGCTTGGGGACCTCAGTTGGCTACTTGATGCTGCTTAATAACCCTTGCATATGCTTTGACAACTCCTTGGGAATTTTTCACAAACCAGAGGACCAGAGCTGATACAACGGCCACGTGCAAAGATAACTTATTCTGAAGCTGTAGTTGTCTCGACTTGCATGTAAAGAAGAGTGTGCTCTCTGCACAGTATCCAGGTGATAGGAATAAAAGGGGAAGAGAACAGGACTTTCACACACTTCTGCTCGGGCTGCCTCTCTTAGGGCCGAAGTGCTCTCTCAGAATTCATACCTAATTTTAATTTTTTTCTTATTAATTTATTTTATTTTACTTTTTCAAAATTTTATTGATAAACAGATAGCAATGAGACAGTTTCAAATCAAATCGGAAGTACAGTTTCAACAAATAATACACTGCATATATTCCTCTTAGTGGTTAATTGCTGTACAAGATGCGGACTTGAGATCCTATTTGCAAACACCATTAGAACAAATCACTCTATTCATTCAGAGAATGCAACTATATAGCTATCCTAACCAGTTTGAATACACAGATACAAAATGGACATTCGATCCAGAGTCCTAGCCCAGGTCTGGTGAGTGTGTGGAGAGTTTCCTGCTACACTGCGCCGGTGGGACCAGTCCCAGCCCAGGCACAGCTTGGGCCGGACCCTCTCCCAGCCCCTCGGGCCGCCCCCACCACTCTGCAGTGCCTCCCCAACCCCGCCCGCCGAGTAGGATTTTCTGCCGAGTTTCCAGAGCCCCCAGACCCAGTCCTAGCCCAGGTGCGGTGAGTGTGCGGAGAGTTTCCTGCTACCCTGCGCCGG
>NW_004524767.1:4199511-4205660 GCF_000260255.1 Octodon degus | reverse complement strand
TTTTTTTGCGGAACTGAGGATTGAACTCAGATACTTGCATTTGCCAGTCAAGCGCTTATCCTACTGAGCCATCTCCCCAGCCTTACTTTATTCTATTTTAAAGTATAAAAAGAAAAACAAAAGCAAAGACTGTTAAGACAGAAACACAGTAACAATGACAGTGTATATGGTACGGAATTTCAAAACAAGAATAAAAAATTAACAGTGGTTGTTATATTATGTATTTTTATCATCAAATCTGTTACTCAGATTAACAGATACAGGTATGCAAGATTGATCAAGTAATTAAACATTAATGTTTGCTTTCAATAAATCTTTTTTTCTGTCCTTTTTACTTTTAATTTATTTTAAAGGGAGTATAATACTAATTGATAAGGCATTAAAAATGGCACACATTTAGAACACGAAGAGCAGTATTCAACCATGGTTTTTGTATTGCACGATGCTGTTTTTGATGTAGTTGCTCACATTACGGATATTATTAGCATACAGAGTTAGTCAAAGTGAAAATTTTAAATTTTAACTGCTACTTTCAAAAACTGATGGAAATTATTACTACAATCATCTCAGCTCTCCTGGATATATACTTGATTTCCCCCCACTTTCTTTTTTGTCCATCTTTTCTCCTTTCCCTAATCTTTGTTATTTATTCCTTATGTTCAGTTTCTTTAGAATTGAAATCATCATACTTCAGTGATATATGTGAGCCCATGTTTAATGAAGCACAATTTGTCATAGCTAAATCTTTGAAAGAACCAAAATGCCCATCACCTGAGAAATGGATAAAAAAGATTTCTTATTTTTATACAATGGAGTATTATTCAACTATAAAGACAAACTTAGGGCCTTTATAGGTAAGTGGATACAGCCAGACGCTATACTCTTAAGTGAAATAAATCAGACTCACATGTGTAAATGTTGTATTTTCTCCCTAGTGTAAGAGCCTGAAAAAATAAAGTCTGCCCCTAGCTTTATTAGTTGAAGAGATGAGCCTATGTGCACATAGAGCTTGTCCATATGGAGGAATCCTTGGTGCAAAACCAAACCTGAGCCAAGGCAATTGATATGTCTAAATACTATGTCCGGGGCTGGTGAGATGGCTCAGTGGTCTAAAGCACCTACTTAGAACAAACTTAGCAAAGCACAGGGACCACAGTTCAATCCCCCAGCACCACATGCCAGCCAGCCCCGCCCCCTGGTGGGCTGAGCAGGCCACACACACAAGCACACACACTAAATAAATAAATAAATAAATAAAATTAAAAAAAAAATACTATGTCCACTACTGAGGAAGGACCAACCACGCTCTGAGCAGGACGGGCAGAAAACACAAATTGTCCTCCTCTATTTGTTAAGAAACAGTGAGTGCTCACAGATAGCTTCCTAACGACCATTCCTACTCCATCTTTCCCTAAGGAATCTTTTTACTCACATATATTTAAAATTCAGAAGAGTATATTTCAATTTTTTTTTTTTTTTTTTGACAGAACCGGGCATTGAACTCAAGCCCCTGCACTTGCCAGGGAGGCGCTTATTCCACAGAGCCATCTCCCCTATATTTCAATTTGAATGTGTATTGTTTCATTATTCAAATTATTTTATTGCTTAATAATAGAGAAATATAGTAGGTTTATTTTAGGCAGTAAATCCCAAGTTTTCTTCCATTCTTTTGTCTTGCCATGCTTTCTCTGTCTATATACTTATAGTATTTGCAACATAGGAACTTAAACTTGCACTGCTAAGGTGGAGGCTTATAAACATTTAGCTATCATGTAGTACAAGATTCTAAGCTCTTCTTCATATCATCATATAGTGATATTCACTGAAGACATTGTTGTGAGATTCTTAAACAGATGAGAAACTACCAAAGTGGATCAATTCCATTTGACCAGGTCTTCAAGCAATGGCAGAAGATCCATTAAGGAAAGACAAAGCACAAAGCACTAAATTTCTAAAATTATATAGCACAACAGCAACTATAGACTTCTTGTCACCCAATCCACAAGGGATTATTTACTATCCCAGGCAGTGGTCTTGCAATATATGTACATTGTGCTGTTTAAATCTAACTTAGAAATTGGCGGATTTCCTGTGTTAGTTTTATCATACTGTTATAATAAGTTACCACACAGTTGATAACTTAAAATAATGTGACTTTATTCTCTTACATTCCTGAAAGACAGAAATATGAAATAAATTCCATTTAGGTTAAAATAGAGATGTAAGAATAGGTATTTCTCTTTGGAAGATGGGAGGGTATATCTAGTTCCTTAAATCGTTCATCTTTTCCATGACTGTGGACTCCTCCTTCTTTTTGATGTGTAGCAATTAAATTTTTACTTCTTTTATGACATTTACTTCTCAAATTCTGCAGTCTAATCACTTTCTGCCTCTTGCTTACAGTAACACATGATTATAAGGAAGGCTAACAGAGACAAATACAGGTAATCCCCCCATCCCAGTATCCTTACTGAGTCAGTCTCATTTAGTCAATAAATTAAGCACATCTTCAAAATCCCTCTTGCCATGAAAAGTAACATTTATAGATTCTGAGTTTTAAGAAAATGGTGATTAAGATAATTTAACCAACTTGACTCATTTGGGAACCACTGAAGGGACTGGAGGAGCGCTTCTGAGAGGGTCTAAGAGCAGGAACATTGGGTACTGTGTTGGCAACTGGCTCCTTTCTCTTAGTGCTGCTCCCCTGCTCTTCTTCCAGCCCACTGTGAGAAGAAGCCTTCCCTCTGCCGAGACACTCCTGCTGATCGTGGGGGACCCACTTAAACTGTGAGGCAAACTCTCCCTCTAGTCCTTCAAGGTTCCGAAGCCAGGCGTTATATTCCAGGGATGGAAAAGCTGATACTGAGTGTGAGTTATCTATGAGGACACATGACCATGCAGCTCTAAAGCCACTGGCGGTGGTCTGTGGAAGGTGTGGGCCTAAATCTGGAGTGTTGTAAGCGGTGCTTGATGGAGGACAACAGACCACTCAAGACCAGAATGTTAAGGATGCAAAAGGCGAATGTTAGACTCCTCAAGTTTCAGCAGGGATTGAGAACTCTTTGGCAAGTGGACTGCTAGCTATGTATATTTCATTCCAGAAAAATGTGGCTATATCTTGTGCATGACCTGAGACTTGGCAGGAGACTGAGATGAAGGGTGGTGAGCTATGTGATTTGGCAGATGAAATTCTAAGGCTGCTCAACATTCAGGCTGCAGCATGAGTATCACTGCCTGTTCTTTGCCTGATTTATAATCAGAATTGGAGGAAAAAGGCAGAACAGAAAAACCCAAAAAACTTAAATTTTGTGCTCAAGAGAATCATGTATAAAGCTATATACGAAGGAGGTATGGTTGCGTCACTATTAAAAAACCATGTCTTTTTCACAGGAAAAAGAAGAAAGGTGTATTTAGTGCATTTCATAAATCATTAAAATTCTGCGCACTTCAGGCTGAAGGTTACAAAACTGTCAACCTTTGATTTCAGAAGAAATTCCCTGGGATCACTGCTCAACAAAGGTCTCCTAAGAAGTCGATTCCCTGGGATTCATTTTACTAAGCTCCTCCATCCAAGTCCATAGAAACTGCTACATCCATGGTCCAAGAGGGCCTGGCCACTGCTCCCATGGACAGCAGACTGTGATATCATCCTCATGATGCTGACTCAATGCAGCATGTGGAATGTAGGGGTTGCGGGATAGTGGAGGCTTCTACCCACACATCACG
Source organism: Octodon degus (assembly GCF_000260255.1). Lineage (NCBI taxonomy): Eukaryota > Metazoa > Chordata > Mammalia > Rodentia > Octodontidae > Octodon > Octodon degus. The sequence goes on along the minus strand of NW_004524767.1, from coordinate 4,201,934 downwards.
GGAAGGTCTAAGAGGCCCAGTAAGAAACTCCTGAAAGGGCAGCTTATGAAGCCAAAGGTGCAGTGGGGACCCAAGGAAGGCAACAATGCCAGCTATGTGGGAGATTTGTCATCAAAGCTGCAAGTTGTAAATTAATCCAGTCCAAGAGAGTCCTTACAGGCTACAACCTGCAAGGCCATAGGGGTGGGGGTTCCTCAAGTCCTCTGGAAATTATAGCTTGCCACTGTCTGCCTTGAATGTCACAGATAGAGCTACAGGTCTTAATGCTTGCCCTGATGGATTTTGGTTTTGCTTTGTTTCAATTTCTTTCTATTTCATTGTTCATTCCCTTCTAAATGGGAATATTTGCTTGTGGCATTGTGCCTCTGGATTATGATATTCATTTTTATTTTTATAGTTTCACAGCTAAGAGTTTGCCTTGAATCTGCAAAGAGACTTTGACTTCTTTAAAAAAAAATCTGAATCTTTCAAGCCTCTGGTGAAGGAATTACTCTATTTTTGGTTGTAAACAGGATAGTCATTAGCTATTAAGTGGAATAACTAATGTATTATTGTTTTATTTGGATATCAGGTAATTTTAAAGAGAAGTGTTGAGTACCAGATGGAAAAGGGAGAAATGTTCTGGATAAGCTAATTTTTTACTCATTTGGCTCAGTAACAGTTGAATAAAGCACACTTTTATGTAAACCCAAGTGAGTCATAGAGGTGTGGTTTTGGGTATTACATTTATCCTTCAAGCCTTCACTTGTGCTACTCCTCTGCTTTGCTTCCCACCTCCTCCAAAGTTATCATCTTTGCTCTACCAGGCCCTTCCACTATGAATTTTCCGTCTTGGAGCCAGGTAACCACAGGTCAAAACCCCTAAAACTACAAGACACATTGAAACTCTCCTTTAAGCAGTAGGTGTCAGAATCATGGCCCAGTGCAGGGAGGGCTAACACAAGGCCTTGGGTTTCATTGGTGCTCATTGCTTGCGTTCTAATGTAAGTACTGTCATTTAGCTCAGTCTCAAGATTTAAAAAGGAGGGGAAGTGTTAAACAGGAAAAACTCTCATGTGCCAAAAGGCAGACTCAGGACTGAAGCTAATATGACTCCAAACTTGTATTTTTAATCATAAAACTCTTAGTAGCATAATTATCTTATTGCTTCAATATCACTGAAAATTTCAAATTGAAAATATAGGAAGAATTTTCTGTTGTAGACATTATTCCTTTAGCCTGTAAGACAATATATAGTGTAGCTTGTAAATACTTGACTTAGAAGAGTAATATTTGTGGCTCAGGATCAGAACTTAAGTGAGGGAAATTATTATTGATAGCATCATCAGGATTTTATGAATGATATTACTTTAATCCTTTTCAAGAATAAAATGATGTGCTAAACTGCTTTTAAAAATGAGGTGCATTTGGTCTTTAGATTCTATGAAAATGTCATTTGCAATATACAGTGACATGCTAATATGTTCAATGTTCTATGGTCTGTGGACAGATGAAAACAATGTTAAACTACAAACTGTAATGTTGGCTTAATGCCAGCCAATGCAGGGAAAGCAAGTCAGTTTTAGAAGTAGAACTGATATGACATTTAAAGATTCATTAATTCTTCTCAGGAAAGAAACATTATGTGTATTCCAAAACAGACTCTGGGGAAAAATTTTATTTTATTTGCATAGTAATTGATTACATACATTACTTCAGAGTAGATTCCCTAAGGAAAAGCTGGAAATATATGACTGTTCCATGTGGGTGATTGAGCGAGTACTCGAGAAAAAGTAAAAAACAACACAGGAGGAGGAAACCATGCATCTTGGAAGACAATGGCAATGGCTAGAGTTGTTAAAAAAAAAAAAAGCATGAGGTACTTCTGAGGTTGTCACTAGAGCCAGCAGGAGCTGGCTCATTGTCACCTTTGCTAGTCAGTTGGCAGCTGCAGGCTGTGTCTGAGATGGGGCTGGAAGCGTGCAGTTTACTCAAAATCCAGGTCCCACTCAGCACTCAGCAGAGGCAGGCACAGAGATGGAGTCTTCTATAAAGGCCAAAGATCAGGCACTCATGGTAACACTGTGGTTGCCCACAGTGTCCTCTGTGCATCTCTTGCCACATCCCATGCATCTTTTGTTTTTGAAATAGAACACCATTAAATTATTACGGTTGCCAGTCCTAGCCCAGGTCCAGTGAGTGTGTGGAGAGCTTCCTGCTACACTGCGCCAGAGGGACCAGTCCCAGCCCAGGCGGCAGCGTGGGCCGGACCCTCTCCCCCCCCCTCGGGCCGCCCACCACCACTCCGCCGTACCTCCCCCAGCCCTCCCGCCCAGTAGGAATTTCTGCAGAGTTCCGGGAACCCCCAGACCCAGTCCTAGCCCAGGTCCGCAGCAGGAAGGAGCTGAACAGCAGCCAGACCTAAGCCAGACTCAGCTAGATAA
>NW_004524767.1:4185119-4192682 GCF_000260255.1 Octodon degus | reverse complement strand
TTGTTGAAACTGTACTTCCGACTTGATTTGAAACTGTGTCATTGCTATCTGTTTATCAATAAAACTTTGAAAATTATTATGGTTTTTAGAAAACCATTTTATTATTGTACACCACAGCTAAATATCTCTGCTCTCACTAATGACTTAGGTTTATTTCTGATTCACTAATTCAACATGAGTAAAAAGGGTAAGCTAAATGAATAAATCAAATTAATTTGATTAACCAAATTGTTTGGCTTCATATATGCCAATATCTCCAGTAAATATTCCCTCTACAGTTAATGTGTGAGTACAACATAGACTGTGCTGAATGAGGCTGGACTATGGGATGTATGAAACACTAATTATTTTGTGTTTTCAAAATACCAATTGTGATATGTAAAATGTGTAATAGCCTGTATTTTATAATGTCAATCACATGAAATTATGGCCCATCCAAGCAACATGGGCAGGCCCGACACTTCATAAAAAATAGTTCTCTGTTATAACTCTAGAGAAAAACACTGTCTTAAACAAACACCTTCTGCATCAGCTGTGAAGCTGAAAAAACTTATCTTAGTAAGTTTGATGAATAAATGGTAACTTTTCTGCTAAGTTAATTTCTCAATGATCCATGACCTCAAAGAAAACAGAAGTGCTACAGTGACTACTTGCTATGCATCTAAGGAAAAATTATGGCAACAAGTTCAGCATATTTGCAATTAGCAGTCTAAAAGAGATTTCAAAGTTCTCTTATAAATAGAATGCTCTGACACTTGCAGAGTCTGACTAACAAGGGCGCAGGTATTATTTGATATATTGTGAGAGTTCCACTCCCATAAATGTGCAGTATCAAGTGTAGCTGATAAGCTGCCATGGGGCCAGCCAGTGCAGGAAATGAAGAAATGAAAGAAGAAAGGTTCTTTCTGAGGTCACACAAAGACTGCATTGCTAATTTCTCGAGCTTCGTCAGTGTGCATGACCAAGCAGGGCTCGCAGAGAACTCTTACCGCTTTGCAACTTAAATGGATTTTTGGTTGATGTTTTCAGCAAGCTTGTAATGAAAAAGCCAAAGACACATTTTAGTACATTCTTCTTGTCCTAATCTGAATTCCATTTTCCTTTTAAATGTTCTCTTCTCCACTGTAAAGGTGTAGGTAAATTTGTTCAAACTCAGTGCACTTCTGTTCTTAAAAACAAAAAAACAAAACAAAACAAAGAAAAAGAAAACCTTTGTTTCTTTTCATTTTCCATACAGAGACTAGATTTTCTAGGAAAGACAGAGTAGTGGCAGAAAGAAATCCAAACACTATCACCTTCCAAGTTGCCACCTAATGAAAAAAAAGGACAAAATACTTCCAGTTAATTCCATTCTTCAGTCAGCCCTTTCCAACGATTGGATTTATTTATTTTCTTTTCCTGACTTATCCTGGTTCTTCAAGGCTAAGGCTATGTGTATGAATGGAGCAAATAAAAATCAACAGAAGTAATGCAAAGGAGCTGTAAGTTAGTTCATATAAGTAAATTAAGAAAAGTGTATGTTGGAATTAATTTCATCTTAAAATAATTGGTTACTTGTATTCTCACCCAAATAACAATATGTACTGTCAGTTCTATATCAGTAAATCTGACAAGCTCAACTTTTCTTCTATGACCTCTCCTACTGAGAGTACCTATACATTTAACACTTAATTTTCAATATTACAGAGATAATCAGTATGTTAATTACCGATGCCATTTACATGCCTCCTCTTTTATAAGTCAAACAACAGTGCAGGTCTCTAGATAAGCTGCTTAATTTTGTCCTAGCTCAATATCCTCATCTATTAAATGGAGAACATAATATCTAAATCTCAGAAGCTTTTATGAGGAAAACCAGAAACAATATCTAGAAATATGTAAACTGGATAAAATTAATTATGTACGGTGAAAAGTTGTTTTGGGCATTACGCAAAAGCTAACTCAAAGCAAGAATTAAAGGAACCTGTATGATTGTTCTATGACGTTCTGTTGGTAGTACTACACTCTCCACCTTGATGTACATTTTTATTTGGAAATTTTTATTTAGGACCACCTTAAACATTTTACGGAAAGAAAATGTTAGTTCATTTTCTCTATCTTCCTATCTCATTCCTCTGGGGAAAGGAATGATTGATAGGATTGTTTATGTTCTGAGGATGGTAATCACAGCATGATTACTACTAGGCAAGGTTTCATTCCTTTTTCTCTTTTTAATATATTTGTACAGGGTTTCACTACATAGCTCACAGTGGTCCTCATGTTTTCAGCTTCCCCAGCACTGAGATTACAGGCGTGCGCCACCACACCTGGTCTAGGCGACCAGTTAGGTATCCCTGGAGGTGGGGCCACCATGGCCTATGGTTTGGGGGACCAAAGCAATCCCTGCACTTGCCAAAGCAGGTGTTCAGTCCACCAAGGTACCTCACTGGACCTAAGTATTCATTCTTTAAAAGGGTCATTTGCCTTTATGCATTTCCATTTCCTCTAATTCCACATTTCTAATTTTCAGAAAGGTAGAAATCCTCAAATGTTTGATTATGCTGTATTTTTTCCATATCTTAACCTATGATAGCACGTGGCTGATATTTTAAGTCTATTTTAAGAGCAGTTTCAGGTCTATAGTCAATTTCTGAGGATGGTAGAGATACCTCACGTCCTTCTTGTCCTGTACACGCATGACCTCTCCTATGATCCACATCCCTATCAGACTGGTACGTGTGTTACAACTGAAGAAACCCCATCAACACCCTGTAGCACCCCCAGATATAGAAGATGCCAAAGTTCATTCTTATTCTGGTACACCCTATGCATTTGGACAAGCATAGAATGCTACACATCTATAATTGTAAGTTGGGGCCAGGGAGATAGTTCAGTAGAATAAGTGCTTGCCTGGCAAGCACAAGGGCCTGAGTTCAATCACTGGTTCCACCAAACAAACAAACAAAAGTAAATAAATACATAAAACTGTAAGTTATACAGATTAGTTTTACTGCTGTAAAGCTTCTTCTGTACTCTGCATATTCACTCATCCCTTATAAAACCTGGCCCTGTTCTTCGTTTCAGTCTCCATAGTTGGTGTTCTTCACTTAGTAATTAGTATTGAGGTCTCTCCATGTCTTTTCATAGCTTGCTTGTCTGGATTAACACATTTTATTTATATATTCACATATTATAAAGCTTTTTAGTTGCTTTCTATATTATGCGCTATAACGATATAGCTGCAGGTTTTTGTGTGAACCTGAAATTTGAGCTCCTTGGCTTAAGTACAAGCAGTGCAACTTCTAGTTCCTAAACCTATGTTTAGTTTTATAGGAAACCACCAAGCTGTTCTGCACAGTGGCTGTGCCCTGTTGCATCCCACATCGCAACCCCATTGTCCCCCACTATGTCACATTGTTGGTGGGAAAGATGTCAGGCCCTGCGACAGGCAGGGCACGGCAACACGGTACTGCTTTGCTCTGCATTGTCCTGGGGTCCATGTGGCATAGAGCACAGTGTGAGGCTCTTGTTTGTCATTCACATAGCTCCCTTGGCAAGCAATCTGCTATGCTGTGTTGCCCATTTTCAATTAATTTGATTTTTTTCATTATTTTTGAGTCTTTAGAATCCTTGGCTTAATTTAAGCAACATTCTTTTAACAGCTACATCTTTTACAAATATTTTATCGCAGCCAGTGGCCTGGCTTTTCAGCTTCTTAAGATAAAATTTTATGACATGGACCCATACAAAGCATGACAAGCATCTCAACTCTTAAAAATTGAAATAGTTTGATGGACACTCTCGTGTCTCTTGCCCAAACCGTATGCTCTTCTAAGTTTTTGACCCATGCTTTGCCCTTAGGATTGCCAAGCTTTATCTCAGTGATGAAAGAATCATCTCTTGGGAGTCATGGATAGAACCTTAGGATTTAACACTGGGAGGCTGGAGAGAAGAATGGGATGCAAAAGAGAGGCAAAGATGGAAAAATAGAAGAAAAATTTGGATAATACACTGCCTTAATTACGTTTCTCTCATTGCTGAGATAAAATATCCAAAGTCCAAAATTAAAGAAGGCAAACTTTTGTTTAGCTCACAGCTTGTGAAGGCTTTAGTCTTCAATCAGCTGGCTCCAAGGCAGGGCACCATGTCGAGGGGCAGCAGTCCACACTGGCAGAAGCCAGCAAAAGCCAAGAGCAAAGAGGGGGTGGCTGGGGATATAGCTCAGCTGTCTAATTGCCTTCATGGCAAGCACAAGGACCTGGGCTTGATCCCTGGTACTACATGCAGTACTGGCCCTGCCCTGGCCACATAGTTTTGCCACCAAAGCCAGGTGTGGTTGTGCAAACCTGCAATCCCAGGGATGGGGAGGCTGAGACAGGAGGATCATCATGAGTCTAAGCTGTGCAGTGAAACCCCATACCAAATAGATAAATAAATGATTTTTTAAAAAGAACAAAAAGGGGGAGCAAGCCTCTTTTTCCCCCTTATACTGTAAGCAGGCTACAGGCACTGGAGTGGGAGAGGCACTCACACCATCTCCCTACCCTATGCTTGCCCAGGTCTAGGAGGTTTACAAAGTGCAGGCTCTGGCCCCTTTCTGAGTAACTTAATCAAACTTCTATGCTTATTAAATGAACACAGTGAATCAACCATTACAACATCCTAGAGTGTAAACAGCTGCTCTAGGGCATTTTCTCTGCACCCCAGGATGGAGAAAGCTGAGTTACTTAGTTCACCTTGTAAACTTCTCCAGTTGACACAAGGTATCAACCATGACACAAACTGACCACATCCTTTTCCAGAGTTTCTTGTATTAATAAAAATGTCTGTAGTCTGTGTAGCCAGGTCTTGTAACAGTTAACATTTTTAATAGTATGTTTTAGGGGCTGCAGTTGCAGGTTGATGTGAAAGTAATTTGGTACTAAAGTCTGAGTCTTACTGAGTCATTATAAGGCTCAGAGGGGAAATAGTTTCCAGACCCACCTTTATGACAAAGCCCTAGAAAAACCTAAACGTCAGACTTAAAAGCTGAGATTGTGTCACAACCATGAAGGTGAAATCTGAGAATGGCTATTTGAAGCTCTGTACATATATCAGGCCATTCTACTGCATTCTGGGAATCAGAAAGCCTAATCTGAAAGTATTGATTCCAGGTTCACAAAGCCTCAAATCAGTCATCCATGCTGTGTCATAAACTGTGTTGTTCAAATTCATATGACATAAAGACAGAAGTGCCTGCCATTACTGATAGAAAAATAGCATATCACCACAAAACAAACCACCTTTCCCACCATGATGCTTACTAGCAAAACATTCCATAACATCCATGAAACAAAAATGAGTAGGCTATTTCCTGCTTACTAGGTTCAAACATTGTGATGCTGTTAATTCATTGTACTAACGTCACGCACCACAGAATGGTGAACTCAGCAAAGCTACTCCAGATTATAAGGTGCATTGTGTGAAACAGATGAATGTCATGGTTTGGGGCTTTTGCAAAGGAAACAATATAATACAGGACACATTTTATAACATTGGTTTATAAGGAGTAACCCAAGAATCATATACAACAAGTGCAGGAACTCTATCCACATGCTAAATACTAGAGAATCCAGCTGATGGCCTGGATTGTACCTCACAGATCTGTGCCAAAAAGGCCCAAAGGTCAGTGACACAAGCTAGGAAGTCTATGTCAGCGGGATGAAGGATCAAAGCAGGCTAAGGGATCTGAACATTTGTATTAGTACAAGAAGCTGGGAGCAGTGCTCCAGGTAAGCAACAGAGCTCCCCCAAAGGTACCACAGCCATCCCCAGCAACAGTAAGGTCCCACACTTTTTGCTGTAATGATTCTATGTCTGGGAATTTAGAGGGTTCTGAGCAATTAGTTGAACCTTATACTTATAGATTTCCAGTTACAAGAAAGGATTTCCAGGGCCAGTGAGATAGCTCAGCAGTCTAAAGCAACTGCTTAGGCAACCTTAGGCAAGTGCAGGGACCACTGTTAGATTCTCTGGCACCACATCCTACACTAGCCCTGCCCCCAAGGCAGGCTTAGCTGGCCACACACACACACAAAAAGCACACTTGTTAATATCAAGCAACACACAAATTAGGTTCAAATACAAAGACTATTTCATTAAGGTGTAGAACAAATTGCAAATTGTGAAATGTAGATTCAGTCAGACTGACCAGCCCAGTCGCCAAAGAGCAAGAGGGCCTGGTCTTTGCAGCAGGGATCATTAGGTGCAGCAGCTTAGCTTTCTCTGTGGAACGTAAGCAGAACTGAGCCAGAAATCTCAGGGTGTCAAATGATGCCAATCACAGAGACAGTAAATTTTCTAAGTCTAGTGAAATGTCCCAATCAGGAGGCAAGGTACATCTCAGGTCTTGCAGGATAGAACTAAATTGTGAAAAATTAGTGAATGTAGTGACTAACATGACTGTGTGGCAAATTCCTAGCCTTAGAAAAGGATTTGTGCTGGCTTTCTTTATTCTACAGCCACTTTAATTTCATCAGTAGACACTTAAAGTTAATTTAGTAAAGGACAAAATTTCTTATATCTTTCAAGAACAGATAAAGACTCTGAGCAAATGCTTCTGGAAGCAGCAACATAGGACTTAACCTTGTAGCGAGATGTAAAGTCCAATAAAGTTCAGCAAACAAAAGCTAAAGAACCTGCTTTGGCACACTTCAAAAGTACCCACTGATTTCCAGTTAAGTAGTGTTGCTTGGGACTTCTACGTGGGCTTAGAATACTTCGTGAGAAGCTGGAGGCAAAACATTGATATCTGGAAGCTATCTTTATGAAGCTCACTGAAAATTTAGAACTATCCTGAATACTAGGCAGGATGTTAAGTGCAGATTTCATTGTGTTATTTAATTTATATAAGTCCTGAGAAATATTTAAAAAATTAGTTTTACATAATGGAGAAACACTTCTGGTGTTAATCTTCAATCTAAATAATATTTTGTGATTAAAGTACCTTCAGGCAGGCCCTGGGGCCAGGGATTTGATCCTGGCCATCTCAATTGAAATGGCAATTGAAACGGTGTGGTTGCATGCGCCTGTAATCTTAGCTCTTGGGAGACTGAAAACAGGCGAATCGCTATGAGTCCGATCTAGTAGTGAGAAGCTGAACACCCTGTAGACCCTTCCCTAAAACATAAAATAATAATAATAATAATAATAATAATAATTTGTAACTCACAAACTCTGCATATATGTCATGCTTTTGTGTCATCAATCATATCTGACAATTCACAAAAGCTGTTATTGGTTTTATATTCCAAGCATAAGCCCTGCAAATGATCAAGGGCTTCACAGATCAATTTCCTCTTGATCCCACTGTGGTAAAGAACTCAGTCTTAGGGACAGCAAGATAGCTCAGTGGACTAAGCCCTTCTTAGACAAGCACAGGAGCTGGGGTTTGACCTCTGGCACCACATGCCATGCCAGCCCCACCTCAGGGTGCACTGGGCTGGCCACTAAAACTGGGAGGGCTCGGGCACACCTGTAATTCCAGTGTTGGGGAAGCTGAAAACAGGAGGATCACTAAGTTTGAGCTGCATAGTGAGACTCTCC